>NC_133790.1:32042803-32091915 GCF_003597395.2 Chelonoidis abingdonii | reverse complement strand
ACATTTGATCTCAGTTACAACAGAGAATCCAAAGGTGCTGAGGGAACTAGCTGATGTGATTGCAGAGCATTGGCCAGTATCTTTGAAATTTGTGGTGATCGGGGGAGTCCCGGACGACTGGAAAAGGCAATCTAGTGCCTATATTTTAGAAAGGGAAGAAGAAGCCGGGGAACTACAGCTCACCTCAGTCCTCACCAAAATCATGAGCAGGTCCTCAGGAATCCATTAGGAAGCACTTGGAGGAGAGGAAGGTGATCAGGACAGTCAGCATGGATTCACCAAGGGCAAGTCATGCCTGACCAACATGATTGCCTTCTGTGAGGAGATAACTGGCTCTTTGGATATGGAAAGCGGTGGATGTGATATATCTTGAATTTAGCAAAGCTTTCGATCCCGTCTCCCACAGTATTCTTGCGGCAGCAAGTTAAAAAGGTATGGATTGGAGAATGGACTAATGGTGGATAAGAGTTGGCTAGATTGTCCGGCTCAATGGGCAATATCAAGCTTGATGTCTAGTTGGCAGCTTGCTATCAAACGGAGTACCCCAGGGATCGGTCCTGTGGCCTACATTGTTTTATTTTTGAACGCAGTTTTTTTTGTACATAATTCTACATTTATAAGTTCAACTTTCATGATAAAGAGATTGCACTACAATACTTGTATTAGGTGAATTGAAAAATACTATTTCTTTTGTTTTTTTACTGTGCAAATACTTGTAATAGAAATAAATATAAAGTGAGCACTGTACACTTTGTATTCTGTGTTGTAACTGAAATCAATGTATTTGAAAATGCAGAAAACATCCAAAAATATTTAAATAAATGGTATTCTATTATTGTTTAACAATGTGATCAATTGCGTGTTTTATCGCAAATAATTTTTTTAATCACACAATTAATTGTGTTTAATTTTTTTGGTCACTCGACAGCCCTAGTGGAAATGCTGCAGATGGGCCTGGGAGGATTAGGTTGATTCATCTAGTCCTGCTGCTCCAATGTCAAAGCATAACAGAGCCAGGGAGGGGCGTGCACATGGTGTGCGAGTGCTGCACTGCTTCTTGTGAGTGGCTGCAGGTAGAGTTCAGATTCCGCGGCCTTTGGAACAGAACAGCCCCTGAATTAGTAATGAGCCAGCCCAGCTGATGGGCAGAATGTTAAAAAACCCAAACAAATTGAGTGTGCAGACTCAGTAACCTCTAATGAGGGCCCAGCTGGAATTTATCCCCCAGACAAATGGAAATCAAAGCAGAAAAATCAACTTTTCTTCTCTCAGGATATTCAGCGGTTTTTCGAGTGTTTTAAAATGTGGCCTCCTGCTGCCATTTCAAAGTGTTTATATCTTTCTTGCTTGTGCTCAAGCATGTTTCTGTCTGAGACTGTCCACTTGGATCAATCTCGGCTCCATGCTTCCACAGAGTGGCCCAATGGTTAGACACTAGCTTAGGATTTAGGAGACTGAGGGCATGTCTACACTACCTGCTGGATTGGCAGGCAATGATTGATCCTCGATCGCTCTGCCGTTGTCTCCGGAACTCCACTGTGGCAAGAGGTGGAAGCGGAGTCCACGGGGGAGCAGCAGCGGTCGACTTGCCGCCGTCCTCACGGCCAGGTAAATTGACCTAAGATATGCTGACTTCAGCTATACTGTTCGCGCAGCTGAAGTTGCGTATCTTAGGTCGCCCCGCCCCCTCACCCCAGTGCAGACCGAGCCTTAGCTTCCATGTCCTGCTCTGCCACAGGCTTCCTGTGTGACCTTGCACAAATGACTTTGCCTCTGTCCATAATATGGGCCTAATAGCTCTGCACAACTGCCCAAAGGGTGCGTGAGGGAAAATACAGCAAAGACTGAGAGGTGCTCAGACACTACGGTAATGGGGCTCTAAGAAGGCACTAGACTGTCAACAAAGTGCTTTGAGATCTTTGGGTGAAACACGCTAGAGAAAACAGAGAGGATGATGAATAAATACAGTCCCCAGCAAAGTTCTGCAGGGAGCGAGGTTCAGAGATTCCAAGGCCGGAAGGGACCCCTGTGATCATCTAGTCTGACCTCCTGTATCACACAGGGCAGAGAACAGCCCCACCACAATTCCTGCTGCACTGCCAGCGCTGATCGCTCTGTAGCACTGAGAGATTACTCCTCGCTCACCCCTGAGGAGCTGGGTAAGTATCATTATCACCATTTTACAGACGGGGAACTGAAGTATGGAGAGAGGAAGGGATTTGCCCAGTGCAGGATTTGTGTGCTGCTAGGCAGGGTCGGTGCAACCATTTAGGCGACCTAGGGGGCTGGGATTTGGGGGGCACCATGTTCTTCGGCAGTGACCGTGGCGGCCGGATCTTTGGCCGCCCCGGTTGCTGCCGGCATTTAGGCGGAGGGAGCTGGGGCAGGTGAGCACAGGGAGGGCCGACTGTTGCAAGTAAGGGGGGGGCAGGGGCGGCATGCAGGGGAACTCCCCGCCCCAGCTCACCCCTGCCCCACCTCCTCCCTGAGTGCACCGTGGCTGCTTCACTTCTCCCACCTCCCAGGCTTGCGGCGCCAGTCAGCTTAGGTGCCGCAAGCCTGGGAGGCGGGAGAAGTGAAGCAGTGATGGCGTGCTTGGGGTGCTCGTGCTCGGCACAGGGGTGAGCTGGGGCGGGGGGGGTGCCTCAGGGCAGAGGGTGGGGAGCTGCCGCAAGGGGGGCACCTCAGGGTGGAGGGGGGGAGCTGCTGCGGGGAGGGGGTGCCTCAGGGCGGGGGTGCGTAGAGAGGGGAGGGCGCAAGGCGGAAGTTTCGCCGAGGGTGCGAAACATCCTTGCACCAGCCCTGCTGCTAGGCCATGCCCTTACCCCTAAGGACGCGGTCTCTGAATTCCAGGCAGTCAGCACTCATCACAGATCTCCTGTCATGCAGCAAGTCATGAATGGGCAAGTTAATGCCAAGCCATTTACCTGCAGCTTGGTGCAGGATTTCTACCAGGACTCTCTGATGAGTCTCTGAGGCTTGTACCAGGTCTCTCAGCGCTTGACTCTGCAGTTCTGGGAAACCCGTTTGATGCAGAGTTGGTGGGAGGGGGCGTAGAGCACAGGAAAGCTTCTTGTTGTGATGTTGTCAGAACCCAGTGCGAAAGCTCTCCCCATTGTGCTCGTGGCCGAGGCAGCCGCATTATGCATGTGTTTCTGCAGAGTGAATTCTTAAGCACAATGTCTTCCCAGGCGCGCGCCGCTTGCTTGCAGAGCCCGTGCATAATTTATAGAGATGCTGGTAGGCTGTTCTTCCCCCCCATCTTCTTTGTAAAGGTCTGGTACAAGCAGCTCATATTCCCAGAGCCAAGGCGTAAAAAATCCAAGGCCTCCACCTGCCCTGTGGATTATTTTTCACTGTCGGGTGGCTGTTGTCACGACAACAGTTTAGGTGAATTGGGATATATGGCACCTCCATGACTTATTAAAGTTTTACAGATTGGGCATAGGGAAAGGAAGCACTACTTTCAATTTAGCTAGCTCTGCCTGTCTTCCTCCCCACCCATCTCTCTCTCCCTGTGTGTGACACATACTCACTCTCTCTCTGGATGGAGTCCAGGATCCCGGCCGCTGAGAGCATTGTAAGGCACTGTACACGTGAGCATTTCTCCTGCAACTGCAAGTTTCTTAAATCACATCCACCCTGGTTCACCCACCCAGCAGCGTATATATGATCCCCTATAGCTGTTACGGGTTGGGTTACCCTAGTTACAGGTCAGATGTAAATGTTGGCTTTGCCTTACAGAAATGTGAAGAAACCATTGTAAAGAAGTGGCTGAAACATTAGCACATGGAAAAGCCAGAACAGAAGGGGAATCTTGTCGCCTCAGGGGTTTCATATGCAGTGGTGAGGGAGTGGATTGGTGGAACTGTTTTTTCTCTGTGTGTGGGAGAGAGACACAACATAAGGGGAGAGACACAGAAAGACAGAAGGAGAAAGAAAGCCAAACAGCCACTGCCTGGAAGCCTGGTGTGCGGCTTTGGGAGAAGCCTAGAGAGACGCATTGGATTGGGGTGCTGGTATGGACATCTGAGCAAGGACTCTCTCTCCTGTGGTTAGGAGAACAAGACTTGGCACATTCTTATCAAAGAAACAAAATTATCTCAAAAGAAAAACCTGACTCTTCTTCTCAATTTCTCCTCCTAACTGGAACAACCTGCAAGACCCCACATATTTGGCTATCTGTTTGGGTCAAAAGGGGGAACATTATTATGGGAGAATCTCGGCTTTCATTAAAGCTTGGAAGGAAAGTTCTAGCCTGCCTGGTTGCAGAGAAAAGTTTTAAGAGGTGACCCCTAATATAAGAATGGCCATACTGGGTCATACCAAAGGTCCATCTAGCCCAATATCCTGTCTTCTGACAGTGGCCAATGCCAGGTGCCCCAGGGGAAATGAACAGAACAGGCCAATTTATCAAGTGATCCAAATCCTGTCATTGAGTTCTGACATGTGAGAGAGGTTTAGGGACACCCACAGCATGGGGTTCATAGAATCATAGACTTTAAGGTCAGAAGGGACCATTATGATCATCTAGTCTGACCTCCTGCACAATGCAGGCTACAGAATCTCACCCACCCACTCCTATATCAAAACCTGTGTCCGGGGCTGAGCCATTGAAGTCCTCAAATATGGTTTAAAGACGTCAAAGATGCAGAGGAATCTTCCAGCAAATGACCCGTGCCCCATTGCTTGCAGAGGAGGAAGCGAACAAATCCCAGGGGGGTGTTGCCAATCTGCCGCTGGAGGATAAATCCATCCGGATCAAATATAGCAATATCAGTAAAACCTGCGCATGTGGGGCAATGACCAGCCCAGCCAGACACTCAGGACAACAATCTCGTAATAACTCATGACCCCACCCATCTAACATCCCATCACAGGCATTGGCATATTTAAACCACTAATCAGTCAAAGACAAATAATTGCCAAAATTAGGCTATTCCCCATATTCCATCCCCCCATAACTTATCAAGCTTAGTCCTTGAAGGCCAGATGATGGTCTTTTGCCCGCACTACTCCCCTTGGAAGGCTGTGTTCCAGAACTTCAACTCCTCTGATGGTTAGAACCTTTTGTCTAATGTCAAGTCTAATACTTCCTGGATGGTCAGTTAAAATACCGTTGTTTCTTGTGTCCACATTGACCGTTTTAGCTTAAATAATCCTCTGCCCTCCCTGGTACTTTATCCCTCTGATATATTTATAGAGAGGCAATCATATCTCCCCTCAAAGCCTTCTTTTAGTTAGGCTAACAGCCACTCTTTGAGTCTCTCCTTTCATCAACACAGTACACGAGTCTGTGGCACCGTTATAGGACTTAACTAGAACTAAATTGGAGCACTCAGTTTCTCATGGGTGATGTATATGCATCAGCGAAGTGGTATTGTGCAAAGTTCCTCCTTCCACCTTGCGCGGTCCGTGCTTATTGGCGATTTGCTCCACTAGTACTTCCCCTTGGTGGACTACCCTACAGTCTGGGTCAACCTCCCTCCTGTGTCTGTATCAGGATTCGGGAGGTTTGGGGGGCCCGGGCCCGCCTCACTACCTCCGGGTTCCACGCCAGGGTCCTGTGGATCCAAGAGCTGTCTATAGTGCTCCCTGTAACAGCTGCATGACAACTGACAACTCCCTGGGCTATTTCCGGCATTGGCCTCCCCTCCAAAACGACCTCTTTCCTCACGCACAGGACCTTTCCTCGGTGTCTGATAATGCTTGATTGTCTGATAATTCCTCAATCCTCCAGTACACACCCTCTCAGTCCAACTCCTTGCACCTCTTGCTCCCAGTTCCTCACATGAAGCGCTTCCTCCTTCGCTCTGGCTCCTCCCCGCCTGACTGGAGTGAGCGCCTTTTTAAACCCAGCTGCCCTGATCTAGACTGCCTTGTTGGCTGCGGTGTTCTAATCATGTAGCTACTCCACTTGCCTTCTAGAAAGATCTTAATTGGCCCCAGGTGCCCTATGATAACGCTGAGCAACTGCGCATCTTGTTACCATGGTGACTTAGGGAATTTGTTTAGTCTGGGGCTAACTACTACCTGTTCCTCAGTATTACTTGTAGCCATCTGGTGCTGCCCTCCACCAGTATCCCCACAAAAGCTCATGCCTCCCAAACGCGTTAGTCATTAAGGTGCCACAGGACCTTTGCTGCTTTTACAGATCCAGACCACCATGGCTACCATCTGACTACTTTCAATAAGACAGGTTCTACCATCCTCCTTCTCTATACCTGTTCCACGTCTTGAAATTCACTTCTTAGACATATTGAGACCAGAACTGCACACAGTATTCCAGATGAGGTCTCACCAGTGCCTTGTATAACGGTACTAACAGCTCCTTATCTTTGCTGGAAATACCTCGCCTGATGCATCCTAAAACCGCATTAGCTTTTTCAATGGCCATATCACATTGGCAGCTCATAGTCATCCTGTGATCAACCAATACTCCAAGGTCCTTCTCCTCCTCCATTACTTCCAGCTGATGCTTCCCCCGCTTATAACAATAATTCTTGTTATTAATCTCTAAATGCATGACCTTGCACTTTTCACTATTAAATTTCATCCTGTTACTATTACTCCAGTTTACAAGGTCTTCCAGATCTTCCTGTATGATATCCTGGTCCGTCTCTGTGTTAGCCATACCTCCCAGCTTTGTGTCATCTGCAAACTTTATTAGCACATTCCCGCTTTTTGTGCCAAGGTCAGTAATAAAAAGATTGGTCCCAAAACTGTTCCCTGAGGAACTCCACTAGTAACCTCCTTCCAGCCTGACAGTTCACCTTTCAGTACGACCCGTTGTAGTCTCCCCTTTAACCAGTTCCTTATCCACCTTTCAGTTTTCATATTGATCTCCATCTTTTCCAACTTAACTAATAATTCCCCATGTGGAACCAGATCAAATGCCTTACTGAAATCGAGATCCACTGCGTTTCCTTTGTCTAAAAATTCTTTTACTTTCTCATAGAAGGAGATCAGGTTGGTTTGGCATGATCTACCTTTTGTAAAACCATGTTGTATTTTGTCCCAATTACCATTAATCTCAAAGTCCTTAACCACTTTCTCCTTCAAAATTTTTTTCACTACTTTGCATACTACAGATATCAAACTAACAGGCCAGTAGTTACCTGGGTCACTTTTTTTTCCTTTCTTAAAAATAGCAGTTATGTTAGAAATTCTCCAGTCATACGGTACAACCCCTGAGTTTACTGATTCATTAAAAAATCTTGCTAATGGGCTTGCAATTTCATGTGCCAGGTCCTTTAATATTCTTGGATGAAGATTATCTGGGCCCCCCGATTGAGTCCCATTAAGCTGTTCGAGTTTGGCTTCTACCTCGGATGTGGTAATAGCTACCTCCATATCCTCATTCCCATTTGTCATCCTTCCATTATCCCTAAGCTCCTCATTAGCCTCATTAAAGACCTGGCCATCTTGGCTGATAGCCACTGATGTACCTGATCTCCGGGAATGTATTTAATTCTATTTTTGAACCCAGTTATACTTTTGGCCTTCACAACATCCCCTTGCAATGAGTTTCACAGGTTGACTGTGCGTTGTGGGAAGAAGTACTTCCTTTTATTTTAAACCTGGTGTCTATTAATTTCATTGGGTAACCCCTGGTTCTTGTGTTATGTGAAGGGGTAAATAAACTTCCCTATTCATGTTCTCCACACCAGTCATGATTTCCAAGACCTCTATCATATCCCCTCTTAGTTGTCTCTCTCTTTTCCAAGCTGAACAGTCTCAGTCTTTTTAATCTCTCCTCGTATTTTCTAATGTCTCCTAACATTCTGTTAGCTTTTTGGACTGTCACTGCACATTGAGTGGATGTTTTCAGAAAACGATGCACAATGACTGTAAAATATCTTCTTCCGTGTTAACAGCTAATTTAGACCCCAGCATTTTATATGTATAGTTGGGATTATGTTTTCCAATGTACATCACTTTGCATTTATCAAAATTGAATTTCATCTGCCATTTTGAGGTCCCTTTGTGACGTTTCGCAGTCTGCTTTGGACTTAACTATTTTTAGTAATTTTATATTGTCAGCAAATTTTGCCACTCTGTGTTTACCCCTTTTTCCAGATTACTTATGAATATGTTGAACAGCGCTGGTGCCAGTACAGACCCTTGGGAGACACCACTATTTACCTCTCTACACTGTGAAAATTGACCTTTATTCCTACCCTTTGTTTCCTGTCTTTTAACCAGTCACTGAACCATGAGGGACCCTTCCCTCTTATTCCATGACATTTTATTTTGCTTGAGAGCCTTAGGTGAGGGACCTTGTCAAAGGCTGTCTGAAAGTCAAAGTACACTATATCACTGGATCAACCCTGTCCACATGTTTGCTGACCTCCTAAAAGAATTCTAAAATATTTGTGAGGCATGAGGTCCCTTTACAAAGGCCGTGTTGACTCTTCCCCAACATATCGTGTTCATCTATGGCTTGAACAGTCCTAGAAGGTCAGTAAAAAGAGCTCAACAATGATTATTTTTAAAGTGCTCATGACTTTTAAGCCAACTTCATGGTTATTTTGGGGCCTGACTCATGAGTTTTGGAAGGCTGGGCCTGAGGACCCTGAAGATGTATGCACTTGCAGGGGAGCCTTGTGTGTAGCAATGGTTGGAAGGTGTCCAATACATGGCATGGTGGAACTCTTTTATTCCCTCTGTACTACTGCTTATCCTCTAACTCACTTGTTGCCCTGCCCTCATGAGGCCCACCCTGGGTGCACCTCACTCCTCACCAGCGGAGCTGCATCACTTAAAGGGGCAGTTCCCCTGTGACAAGTGATGCCACTGCAGCTCTGGGGTGAGCTCCGGGCAGATCTCTAGGGAAGTGGACTTTATCATCCCATGTCAGCACCATGCTCCTTTCCCACTAGTCAGCACTGATTTCCTAAGTCCAGAAATGGTGCTGAGTGGAATTACGATGCTCCAGGAAGGATTTATCCATCAGTAGCAGCTCAGTTTCCTCCTCCTTCTCTGTTTAAATTGGTTGTCTTCCAAAGCCACCTGGATGCATGATCACAAGTACATTTGCAGCCACCTCTATGAATTAATGAGTCCCAGGACCACTGCGTGCAGCTGTGTTCTTTCCATGTTGGCTGACACCAGTTTGAAAACAGTGCTGGCTTGCAAAAGACAGATGAATCCTGGGATCTGAGGAGAGGAATCATGGGAGTTTGCTATTGTGACCCCTGAATCTCAGAATTCCACTGGATTCCAGCAGGTATGCCATAACACACTGCAAGAAAAATCCCAGAATGCAAAACATGCAGCAGCGGGACAAAGCACCATGGGATACTTGCCCAGAATGCTGAGCGCTTATTTTGAAATAGTCAGTGCTGTGTGTATGGCTGATCCAGAGGGAAGTAGATAATAGCCAGCCATGTGGATGTAACTATTTTGGAATAGTTATCTGCAAGAATTAGTGCACATAGCCCTGCGCCACCCACTCCTCACTGCAAACAAGCCCTAAGTACTGAGATGTTGCTGTCTGGTCATGGGCAGATGGTCCCAGGCTGAACTGCTGGCACATCCACAATACATTCCTGTATTGACTATGGCACAGTGAAGGGGTGGGAAGCTCATATTCTTAGTGTCAAAGAGGCATGACATGCAGGCATATGTATGTCTTGGGACTAGCTGGAGGCTGGATGGGGATGGAAGGGCAGAGTTGAGGTTGTCTGGGTGACCGCTCATTAAACAGTGTAACTTCAATGTTGCATTTCTTTCTTGTATTTGTTTTTAAACTGGGATGCTCTAAGAAAAGTTCATCGCCCCTAAATTGCTGATACATCGTTACAGTCAAGTTCGGATTCCCCAGGCTTTTTAGGGTGGCTCAGTGACAGCTGGCTTGGAACAGCCTAGTTCTGGCCACTGTTACAGCTCGAGCTGTCCAGCCAGGCAAACCCTAGGTCTGCGTCAGCCCCTCTCATAAAGCCTTGACTCCATATTATAAGCGCAGCCGTTTTGTCTGTGCTGTGTCCCCTGGGTTAGGAGTGGTGGTGACAGTCTTCCATGCCCTGCTGTTGTTCACCCTCTTCATATGCAGCCTGGAACCCTCTCCCCATCCCTCCTAAGATTATGGTGTTCATAAATTATGTGGGGAGCTTCGTGAGTAGTAAAATTAGCCAGACCCCTTGGAGTTTCTGTTGCCCTGGTGGCCTTTACTTTGGGTTTGGGGAAGAGCACAGCAGCCCTGATGCCATTCTTAAACATGAGCAAATCCCAAGTAATTAAATTCAGCCACTCTCCACAGACACCTCCTTGGCACAAACACCTTTCAGGGCCACTAGGATCAAACAAACCCGGAGTTTCTAGGCTATGTGGTTGGTTGAATTACTCCTCTTTATTATTCGCACTGTAACTCCGAAACAGCTTGTCAGAGCCACTGTAAATTTGGCAAAGGAATGCTACTTCGGCCAAGCCACAGCCCCACCAGGTCAGAAGTGTGTAACTTTTGGGAAGAGTTGAGAGGGGGCGAGGTGGAATGCAAATACAGGGTTAGACTAGGAACTTGACTGCTTAACTCGGAAGAGACCAGTGTTCCCTATAGCTATATCTCACTAACCTCTCACTACACTGTCATCCTCCCCCAAGGCTGAACGGTTCATAACTCAGAACCACACTTGAAAGGTAGGAAAAACAATTACACCTCTAAGAAGATTTTCCTCAGATGTCTGCCGAATGAAATATGACAAAGGATAAATAAATCCGTGAGAGGGCATAGGGCACAGAGGTGCCTGGGAACTGATTTTAATCAAAAAATGTTTTTCTTGTAAAATCTTGCATGATCTCTCCCCATGAAGCACAATCTGGGGGAAGTGGATAAGCAGGATAAAGCTGTACATACATCTGAGGGCTCTGAAGACATCCAAGCTATTGATATGTGCATATAGCCTTAGAACTCTGAGTTACCTGTAGCATCCTATAAATTACTGGCTTTTATAGCCTTGTATTTTACAGCGTGGTGTCTGGAGATGTAATGACACAATGTATCATCACCAGCCGTTATGGGCTAACTTGTAAAAAGGGCACTGAAAGAATTTGCCTGATTGACTGGGAAAGCTCTGAATGTGCGAGTCGAGAGCAGGCCGTTGTCATGCTTGAGTGAGGTGCCTGATCTAGGGAGCACTGGTGGGTGAAGCAGCAAGTGCGGGGGGCAGCTGGATGTGCACATCGGGCAGGCTCTCCCCATTGCCTCCGGCTGCCAGACTGGATCAGAAAGCAGTTACAAATCCACCGGGCCTTTTCCCAAGGTTACTTTCCCATGGAAGCGATTGCTATGGTTGCCATGGCAGTACTGGGAGGGGGTTGTAGTCCACATCAATGCTAAAGGGCGAGCAGGTGTCCATGGGACAATCTCCAAGGATTCAGTCACATTGTGACAAAGTCTGAGATCCCCTCGTCTCCGTCTATGATGCCCAGAAAAGTCAAATATGTGGCTGCAGCCGGATCATCTTGTCCTGTGATGCCACGACGAGGTCTCGAAAGCTAGGCCAGACTGGTCTGTGTTAGTGCTTGGGTAGGAGCCCCCAAGGAGCACTGCTGCTGCCTCAGCAGTGGTGCTTTTCCTTCTAACCCAGTCCTGAACAAAGCCTCAGGGTGTTGCTAGGGGGTGCCGTGCTGCAGGAGATGTACTTTTGCCTGGGATGTGTTTACCAAGCCAACTTGCAGTTTTTCAAAGATCCCTAGTTTTTTGTAAGAGAAATGAATGTAACTTTTGAATTTCAGCTTCGACAATTCACACTTCTGCATCAAACCCCTTCCCTTACATTGGCATGTAGTGTTGTATGTGCTATAAAGCAGCTGGTATGTCCCACTCCAGAGGCAGCTGCCGATCAGTGGTGGAGGACTGTAAGCCAGTTTGCAAAGTGCTTTGGGATCCTTCGGGATGCAGCATGATGCGTAAATGTGAGATCATAATTAAAAGAGGACAAAATGGCAGGGTTTAAATGAAAGGATTGGTTTCAAATGGGGCTACTAGGGCTTATGGATTTTAGGAGAGATTTTGGAACAAGCCCTTTCACTGATCAGAGAATGGCCAAGGTGATAAGCAAATGTTCTTATGTTTTCAGGGCTGGACAGAGCTGGTACCTGGTGAGATGTGTCACACCAGCACTTCTCTATGGCACCATCGCTCTATGGAGAATATCAGTGTGACCCTAAGAACCCCTCAGTGCTCACTGGCAAAGGGCTGCTGTTCTATATCAGTAACTCCAGACATGCCTGACGAACTCACTACACGTAGCAGATCACTTTCAGAATATTTAGCCACCAAGAATATCATGTAAGATCTTAACTGAAAGCCAGGATCGCACTGGTCATTAATATCATTGTGAACTGCACGAAAGTGATGGGATATACAAACCCCACCCTGAGCAACAAGGGGTTAAGGAACTACACTGGGCCCAGCCAGCCCAGCCCACCTGTAGGAAATGCTCCAGCTGGAGGAGCAGCTCATTTGGGGGCTGCCCAGGGAGAGAGAAGACCTGCACCCTGAAGCTTCAGCAGAGGAGAGCAGAGGGATGGCAGAAATCTCTCCCTCCGAAGGGAAGGGAGGATTTGCCACAGGGACAGCCCGAGAGGGAAGCATTCCCCTCTCCTCCTCCTATGGACTCTGGACTTCGGCAATCCCCTCTATTTCCTTGGGTAGGACTCCCCAGCCAGGGAAAGCCCTTGGACTGAGCTGACCCACAGGAAGAGGCAGTTTTCACCGGACACTGCATGCCACCACCAGAGGATGTCTTGTGGTGGGCAGACAGCATTCACGCTGCCTTAACCTGGAGGGTGAACTGGGACAATTGCAGAGGAAGATAGGATGTGGCCCAGGGAGGGCAGCCTTAAGCCACCTGGGATTTCAGATAGTGGGGGCCCTGGGTTAGAGACTGGTAGAGGGACAGGGCCCAGGCTCCCCTACCAACCACTCCCCTGCAGGTCACAGGCCTTAGCCTTGACCACTAGGTGACCCTACCCCACCAAGCAATCCCCAAGTGAGGACCATCACAACATATAAATACCAAGTAAGAGGTATGTGTGTGTGTGAATACTGAAAATATGTTCCTAAGAAAGCCCAAATCAAGGCAGTGTTGCCAAACAGGTTTCTATTAGACAATGGATGTGTATTCACCTGTCTGCTTCAGCTCATCTGCAAATTAAGCATCATAAACTAGCATAATAGCCCCACAACTTCACATAGGGGTCGGGGTTGGGGTTCACAGTCCAGCGCAGAGGTTGGGGTCAGGGTTCACAGCCTGGGGTCAGGGCTTGCAGCCACACGCTGAGGTCGGGGCTCACAGTCTGGCGCAGGGGCTGGGGTCGGGGCTAACGGCCGCGTGTCCCTGTTGGGGTTGGTGCTCACAGCCCAGCACAGTGGTTGGGGCTCGTAGCCCTGCAGCTCCACAGAGGGGTCGGGGTCGGGGCTCACAGTCCAGTGCAGGGGTTGGAGTCGGGGCTCACAGTCCGGCGCAGCGGTTGGGGCTTGTAGCCCTGCAGCTCCACAGAGGGGTCGGGGTCGGGGCTCACAGTCCAGTGCAGGGGTTGGAGTCGGGGCTCACAGTCCGGTGCAGCGGTTGGGGTTCGTAGTCCCGCAGCTTCTCACAGGGGTTGGGGTTGGGGCTCACAGCCAAGCATCACGGTCGGGGCTCACAGCCTGGTGGAGGGGTCAGGGCTCGCTACCCCCCACATAACTGGGTTACGACCCCCCCATTTGAGAACCAATGCTTTATAATTACTGTAGGGTATATTCTATTTATTTTCCATTTACATTGTACATTTGTCATTATGCAATGTGCATATTACGTGATTATAATTTTTAATAAAAAGAATTAAAAAACTTAATTTGTCTTTTTCTGCACCCCTCAGCTTTGCGTGTCCGAGGCAAGTACCTCAGTCACCTCGCTCTTGTTATGGCGCTGGTGGAGGGCGCTAAGGAAGAAGCTAAAGGACACCCTCTTCTCCTTCACTGAGGAAGCAAAAGGACAGCATTTTTGCATTAATGAAAGAGGGATCCCAGCCATGCTGGTGGAGCCGTTGGAAGATTGAGATAAACGACTGTAGACAAGGGTTTTAGCGTGTTAAGTTTAGACCCTGGGAAGCATGTTTTAGTTTTATTTTATCTGTAACCTTTCTGTTTCCATGATCCTTACTCATTAGTTCTTAAATCTTAGCTTTGCATAATAAATGTATGATTGTTTTCACTATAACTTAAGAACGGCCAGACTGGGTCAGACCAAGCATCCATCCAGCCCAGTATCCTGTCTTCTGACAGTGGCCAGTGCCAGGTGCCCCAGAGGGAATGAACAGAGCAGGGCAATCATAGAGTGATCCATCCCCTGTCATCCAGTCCCAGCATCTGGCAGTCACAGTCTAGGCCAGGGACACCTAGAGCATGGGGTTGTATCCTTGACCATTTTGACTAATAGCTATGATGGATCTATCCTCTATGAACTTGTGTAATTAGTGTTTGAACTCAGTTATCGTTTTGGCCTTCATGACATCCCCTGGCAATGAGTTCCACAGGTTGACTGCGTGTTGTGTGAAGAAGTACTTCCTTATGCATGGTTTAAACCTACTGCCTGTTAATGTCATTGAGTGACCCCTGGTTCTTGTGTTATGGGAAGAGGTAAATAGCACTTCCTTATTCACTTTCTCCACAACATTCATGATTTTATAGACCCTGACCATATCTCCCCATAGTTGTTTATTTTCCAAGCTGAACGGTCCCAGTCTTTTTAATCTCTTCTCATACAGAAGCTGTTCCAGACCCCTAATCATTTGTGTTGCCCTTCTCTGTACTTTCTCCAATGCTAATATAGCTTTTTTTGACATGGGCAGCCAGAACTGCATATAGTGTCAAGGGATGGGCATACCATGAATTTATATAGTGGCATTATGATATTTTCTGTCTTAGTATCTATCCCTTTCCTAATAGCTCCAACATTCTGTTCGCTTTTTCAACGGCCACTTCATATTGTGGGTATTTCTCTGAAAACATCCGCTCAATGACTCCATAATCTCTTTCTTGAGTGGTAACAGCTGACTTCGATCCCATCATTTTATATGTTCAGTTGGGATTATGTTTTCCACTGTGCATTACTTTGCGTTTATCAATATTGAATTTCATTTGCCATTTTGTTGCCCAGTCACCCAGTTTTGTGAGATCCCTTTTTAGCTCTTTGAAGTCAGCTTTGAATGTAACTATCTTGAGTAGTTTTGTTTCATCTGCAGATTTTCCCACCTTGCTGTTCACTCCCATCCCGGACGATTTATGACAACGTCTCAGTGCTGTAACGTTATACAGGAGCTGATCCCCATTTGAATCCAACAAGCTAGTTTGCACACTGTGGACAGGAAACTTGTAGCCAATGGCCGGGGCTGGCTATCACAGGGGAATGCTTCAAAAGGAAGCCAGGACTGGAGTGCGCCTATTGTTAACCTGCAGGACAAAGTAAGGGCTGGCATAGCCCTGGGGAGATTGTTTGGGTGACTGACAGGCTGGGGTTGTCCGGGAGCTGACAGCCAGTTATGGCCCAGTAAGTCTCTCTCTCACTGGAGGCGGGGGGGCGGTAACAAGGTGACTTCCAGTTGGGCATTGAGAGTCTTTGGAAAGTGACTTGATGCAGTGCTGTGTCCCTGAGTCTGCCCACAGACAACCTGTAAGCGTCTCAGGGCTGAGACTTTCTCGCTATGTTTCCGTACGGCACTTAGACAATGGGTACCCCGAGTACCACTACAGTATCACAGGAGTAATACTAGTCTGAGAGAGGGGTGGGCTGCCTCCGTTCATCCCAGGGGATGTTAACTCTGAAGCCTAATGAAAGTATTTAAGTGTTAATATTGTTAACTGTTTCACTGCTGATCATTTAAGCAGCAACATTCAAGTACTCTTGGGTTGTGGGTGGAGTCTGATATTGAGGGTGGAGCTTGAGTGTAAGTACTGCCCCTTTTTAGTCACCATTTTGACCCTGTCTGTTTCTGTGGAAACTTGGGCTCCTTCCCTTCTTTTTATCAACCCTTGGAAACCAGCTGAGGCCCTTCCGTGTCAGCACCGGGGCTGTGCTATTCCAGTGGTCTAGCCTGGTGGTGAGATGACCTTGGATCACTATGGAGAGGGCTCCATTCAACAGGAGAGAACTTAGTCTGGTCACCTCTGCTCTCTGTGACCTTAGGGACAGATGAGTCCAGCAGCACCTTGGACTGAACAACACATCTTGGCAACCCACATCTTCCCCTGAGGGTGAGACCAGCTTGCTGGACAGCTCTTCACTGCTACCTCTGCCAACCTACATTGGCTCTGACCTGCCTGGCATGATCCAGAGCCAGCTGCTTTTCATCTAGGTTCCCATTTCTCTCAGGGCTCATCTACGCACGGAAGTTGCACCAGGTTAATGAAAAGCATGATGGTGCTCCAATTCAGTGACACTAGTACAATTCTGCATGTAGGGAGGGATGCCAGGCAGGGCTCACAGTTTGCACTGGAAGATGAGACATAGCGATGGTGTCATTAGCCTGTCAGTGACATTGAGCCTTCTTTGTGTCTTATGAGCTCAGGACCTGAGCTCTGCTGGGAGATCTGATGGAAGCTCATAAGACCCCTTTCAGCAGGACTCTGAGTGGATAAAATGCCAGCGGACGTTCTACCCTTTGCAAAACCTGCTTGGCCTGGTTTAATTTTAGGCAGTAAGATTTCTAATCTAATAAGGTTTTATTGTGGTTTGCACTACACTGCCCGTGCAGGACAGTGACAGCCCCTTTGAGCTCCAATGTGGGATACCTGAACCTTGAGTCCAGACATATCTGTCCCTTGAGAGCAGGTGGGTGGGGAAAGGAAGGAAAGGAGCAGAGCCTGCATGGGTATTCGTATGTGTCAAAATTCAGTGTTGACAGAGGCCAGCAGCAAATGACTATGCCCTCTAAAGTTAGGCAAGAGCAGGGAGGCACTTGTGCCTCAAAGATGCCCCCCGTGGAGGCTATTCTTGTGGCAGTGCAATTTACACACCACCCCTTGTGCTAGGTGCTGTCTAAAGACACACTCTAGCCCTTAGCAGGTGGTCCAGCTAGAATGTTCACACCTGAGTTGATTAATGAAGCCAGGTGACAAAAAGCACAGACATAGGGGTTCCCTTGGTTTGAGGTGACTGTGAATCTGGGCATATGAGGTTTTAGGGAGTAATTTTTTTTATCAGACGAGCCTAAGTGCATTTTACACCTATAGGGAAGAAAGAGTAATTGATCAGAAAACTCTTATTGAAATCAGTAGTGTAGCCAGCTAGATCCTGGAGCCCTGCCAAACTATAATTGTGTTATGGCCTCTTCCATTTCTCTTTCACTTAGAAGCTCTCATCTGGGGAAGCTGGATTTTTTTCCAGATATTTTGCTAGGAATGGTTTCAGGTTCTGAGTTTTTCAGTGTGGAAGGATGAGCCTATTGGTTTTGATTTTTCATTTCAAAACGACTGTTATGAAATTTGATTCTGTATTATGCTGTTCTGAGCTGAGTTCAGCCTTGTTCTGGGTTGAGTTAAAACCTCACTGAACTGATTATAGAATCATAGAATATCAGAGTTGGAAAGGACCTTGGGAGGTCATCTAGTCCAACCCCCTGCTCAAAGCAGGACCGATCCCCAACTAAATCATCCCAGCCAGGGCTTTGGCAAGCCAGGCCTTAAAAACCTCTAAGGAAGGAGATTCCACCACCTCCCTAGGTAACCCATTCTAGTGCTTCATCACCCTCCTAGTGAAAAAGTGTTTCTTAATATCCAACCTAAACCTCCCCCACTGCAACTTGAGACCATTACTCCTTGTTCTGTCATCTGCTACCACTGAGAACAATCTAGATCCATCCTCTTTGGAACCCCCTATCAGGTAGTTGAAAGCATCTGATGTATGAACGCATCCTTCACTTAAGCCCTGGTTTACACTACAGGGTTAGGTCGAATTTAGCCACATTAGGTCAATTTTATAATGAATGCGTCTATACAAGCAACCCCATTCCGACAACCTAAAGGGGTCTTAAAATCGACTTCTGTACTCCTCCCTGGCGAGGGGAGTACAGCTAAAATCAACCTTGCTGGGTCGAATTTGGGGTAGTGCGGACGCAAATCGACATTGCAGATGCAATTGGCCTCTGGGGGCTATCCCAGAGTGCTCCAATGTGACCGCTCTGGCCAGCACTTTCAACTCCTATGCACTAGCCAGGTACACAGGAAAAGACCTGGGAACTTTTGAATTTCCTTTCCTGTTTGGTGAGCGTGGCGAGCTGAGCAGCACAGGTGACCATGCAGTCCCCCCAGAATTGCAAACAAGCTCCAGCATGGTGCATATGGGAGACACTGGATCTGATTGTTGTATGGGGAGAAGAATCTGGGCAGGCAGAACTCCGATCAAAAAGAAGAAATGCTAATATATATGCCAAAATCACATGGGGCATGATGGACAAAAGCTACATCAGGGACACACAGCAGTTCCACGTGAAAGTCAAGGAGCTCAGGCAAGCCTACTAGAAGAGAAAGGAGGCAAATGGTTGCTCTGGGTCAGAGCCCCATACATGCCGCTTCTATGATCAGCTGCATGGCATTCTAGGGGGGAACTCTGCTACTATCCCAACACTGTCCGTGGACACCTGCAAGGGGGGAGTCTCATGCAACAAGAAGGAGGATTTTGTGGATGAGGAAGAGGAGAAAGTGCAACAGGCAAGCGGTGACTCCGTTCTCCCTGGCAGCCAGGACCTTTTCATCACCCTGGAGCCAATACCCTCCCAAGGCAGCATCCCTGAACCTGAAGGCAGAGAAGGCACCTCTGGTGAGTGCACATTTGTAACTACAGTACAGGGTTTAAAAGCAATAGTGTTTAATGTATGATCTGCCCTGAAGACTTGGGATGCATTCACGGCCAGTACAGCTACTGGAAAAGACTATTAACGTATCTGTGGATGGAGCGGGAATCTTCCAGGGACATCGCCATGAAGCTCTCCTGAAGGTACTCTGAAAACCTTTGCAGAAGGTTTCTGGGGAGGGCTGCCATATTTCATCCTCCAAGGTAGGACACTTTACTGCGCCATGCCATTAGCAAGTAATCTGGAATCATTGCAGCATAAATATGGCAGCGAATGGTCCTGGGTTTTGGTCACATTCAAGCAACATTCGGTCTGTATCTTTCTGTGTTAACCTCAGGAGAGTGATATCATTCATGGTCACCTGGATGAAATAGGGGAATTTTTGTAAGGGAACAGTAAAAGGACCCTGTTCATGCTGGGCTGTTTGCGCTTGGCTAAAAGGGATCATCCCTGAGAATAGCCAAGCGGCGGGGGGGAGGGCATCATCCCAAATAGCCATGCGGAGGGGTTGGGGAAGGTATGTGCTGCACATCTGCCTGAAAACCACAGCCCCTCCTTTTAAATGGCAAACCCTACCGGCGTTGCTTACTATGGGAAAGAAGGGCGCTGCAGTTTGAAAACATTCCCACGTGTTATGAAGGCGTTAGAAGACAAACCTGCATACTTTTTGGCTTACCATGGCTGCCTGGAAACTGAATTATGTCGCCCAGCCATGTGTGATGTGTCATCATACCAGCAAGCACCCAATGTAAAAGGCAAAATGCGACCCTGTACCTAAAACATATGCTGTCCGCTGTGAATTGCTTGACTCACTGTGAAAGAGTCTCCCTTTTGTTCTCAGAAATGTATCATCTTAAATTTTACTCTCTCTTTTTATCCTCCCGCAGCTGCAAATGTTTCTATGCTCCCCCTATCATCTTCATCCCAGAGGTTATCGCAGATTAGAAGGCAAAAAAACCCCGCACTTGCAATGACGTTTTCTGAGCTCATACAGTTCTCCCGCACCGCTAGGGCACAGCTGAATGCATGGAGAATTCAGTGACAGAGTCCAGGAAATCATTAAGTGAGCACAATGAGAAGAGGCAGGATGCAATGCTGAGGTTAATGGGGGAGCAAACGGACATGCTCAGGCATCTGGTGGAGCTGCAGGAAAGCCAACAAGAGCACAGACTGCCGCTGCATCCACCATACAACCACCTGCCCTCCTCCCCAAGTTCCATATCCTCCTCACCCAGACACCCAAGAATGTGGGGAGACTCCGGGCACCCAGCCGCTCCACTCCAGAGGATGGCCCAAGCAACAGAAGGCTGTCATTCAAACAGTTTGATCTGTAGTGTGGCTACAATAAGCAATGGCCTTGTCCTTCCCTCCTCCCCCACCCCACTCTATGCCACTTGGGCTACCTTATCAGTTATCTTCCCTTTTTTTTAATTAATAAAGAAAGAATGCATGGTTTCAAAACAATAGTGACTTTATTTTCTTTGCCAGCTGTGATCAAAGCAGGGAGGGTGGTTGGCTTACAGGGAGTTAAAATCAACAAAGGGGGCAGGTTTGCATTCAGGAGAAACACAGAAAACTGTCACACCATAGCCTGGCCAGTCACGAAACTGGTTTTCAAAGCCTCTCTGATGCGCAGGGCACCTACTTGTGCTCTTCTAATCGCCCTGGTGTCTGGCTGTTCAAAATTGGCCAGCCAATTTGCCAGGCGATTTGCCTCAACCTCCCACCCTGCCATAAATATCTCTCCCTTACTCTCACAGATATTGTGGAGCTGTAATAACAATGGGAATATTGGTTGTGCTGAGGTCTAACCTAGTCAGCAAACAGTGCCAGCGAGCTTTCAATCATCCAAAGGCACATTCTACCACCATTCTGCACTTGCTCAGCCTATAGTTGAACTGCTTCTTACTGCTGTCCAGGCTGCCTGTGTATGGCTTCTTGAGCCATGGGAGCAAGGGGTAGACTGGGTCTCCAAGGATAATTATAGGCATTTCAACATCCCCAATGGTAATTTTCTGGTCTGGGAAGTAAGTTCCTTCTTGCAGCTGCTCAAACAGCCCAGAGTTCCTAAAGATGCAAGCGTCATGCACCTTTCCCGGCTAGCCCACGTTGATGTCGGTGGAATGTCCCTTGTGATCCATTAGTGCTTGCAGCACCACTGAGCAGTACCCCTTGTGGTTTATGTACTGGTTGGCAAGGTGCTCCGGTGCCAAGATAGGGATATGGGTTCTGTCTATCACCCTACCACAGTTAGGAAACCCCATTGTAGCAAAGCCATTCTCTATGACCTGCACATTTCCCAGAATCACTACCCTTGATAGCAGAACATGAGTGATTGCACTGGCTACTTGAATCACAGCAGTCCCCACAGTAGATTTGCCCACTCCAAATTGATTCCCAACTGACCGGTAGCTGTCTGGCATTGCAAGCATCCACAGGGCTATTGCCACTTGCTTCTCAATTGTCAGGGCAGTTCTCATCTTGGTATTCCTGTGCTTCAGGATGGGGGAAAGCAACTCACAGAGTGAGTGGAAAGTGGCCTTATGCATGTGACATTATCGCAACCACTGGGAATCATCTCATACCTGCAACACTATGCGGTCTCACCAGTCTGTGCTTGTTTGCCAGGCCCAGAATCGGCATGCCATTGTATCAACCAGCCCCACTGCCACTATGATGCCCCAATTGCCACATCCCATGCTTTCAGGAACGTCTGTGTCCTTGTCCTCCTCACAATCGTCCTCGTGCTGCCTGTTAGGATATAGATATTCAAGCCTGTCTGCCAAGGCCTATACTTTAAGAATGTAGGTATATGTTTATCATTTAGCTAGTTATAGAGGTATAAAAGAAAGAATCTGTGTAAGGGCCTTCTCTCACTGTGACAGTCTGGGGCCCTGTTCTTAGGCCAATGCCTTTGGCTAAGCAGCAAAGGCAGCTATAAGCTGGGAAGCGTGCGGTCACATCCTCACATTCCAAACTAGACACACTGAAATAAGGCAATCTGGGGCTGTTCGGAAGGTGATCCGATCTATCACCTCCAGAGAAAGGGAAGAGTCTAGAAGATGTAAAAGGAAATTTAGTTTGATAGTTTTCTGTCTGGTAAGAACTCACCTATCAATAGACACAGCTGGGAAACCCTTATGTCTGTATAGATGTAGTTGTGAAATCCTCACTTCTGTATTGTTTTGTCATTATAGTTCCCACTTTGCTATGTTTATGTGCATGGTCTCTGCCTGGTTCTGTGATTGTTTCTGTTTGCTGTATAATTAGTTTTGCTGGGTGTAAACTAATTAAGGTGGTGGGATATAATTGGTTAGCTAATCATGTTACAATATGTTAGGATTGGTTAGGTAAATTTCAGCAGAATGATTGGTTAAGGTACAGCTAAGAATATTACTATATAAATTAGAGGCAAATAGGAAGTAAATTGGGATTTGAAAATAAGGAAAAAGGAACTTGGATTTAAGCTTGCTGGAAGTTCACCCAAATAAACACCGAATTATCGATGCTAGCCACGATAGTGAGCACGCACTCCTCTGACTTTATGCGCTTAGTAGGGACATACACATTTGACTGTATAAAATCGATTTCTAAAAATCAAATTCTATAAAATCAATCTAATTTCATAGTGTAGACATACCCTAAAGATAGCTGGAAGAGATGGTTAATGGGCTACGCCTAAAACAAGTCCTAACAGAGTATGCCCAAAAAGTAGTACCGTGTCAGCGGTGTGTTCCATGGAATACTGGGAACAGAAATTCAAATATTGGACCTGCTCTAGTCTATAACTATTTGCCCTCTAAAAATAGCGTTACGGAGTTCCTATTGTAACACGGATTTGGAAATTTCCTTTGGGTTGTTAGTTAAATAATAGCCCATTATGGAGTTTCCTATTTTGTGCATAAACTGAGCATCCTGTCAGGAGAATATTAAACTTTCAAATCTTTAGCTAATGCCTTAATTTTAAAAGCCAGGAAATCTGCTGCATGGTCTGATGTGGTGATTAACACCAATTTCTGTAAATTCCACATGGTCAAGAGGTACTTGGAATGGTCAAGGGAGATCTATTCTTGTATTTGGTTGGGTAGAATTAGAGTTAAAGGCAAAGTTTGTTCCTGTTGGGTGCATACATCTGCAGAAATCTTCTATAGTTGCTTGTAACGCCTGTGATTTAGGTAGGTGACGTTTGCAGAGAAGGTAGATGACTCCTTGCTATCTCCGTATAGCACAAATTACACATGAAGGGGAGAATCCTCCTATTTTCTGCAGGGTATCCCTGCTAAACAGCAGGTTTCAGAGTAGCAGCCGTGTTACTCTGTATCCGCAAAAAGAACAGTCGTTGTGACACCTTAAGAGACTAACAAAGCTTACGCTCAAATAATTTTGTTAGGTCCTAAGGTGCCATAAGTACTCCTGTTCTTCCTGCTAAATGGATATGTACTGAGAGTGAAATTCACCGCTCTGCAAAGGCCTATGTACCACTCTCGCTCTATTATAGTAGAGTGGAAGCACTGCTATAGTTAAGGTTGAGATTTGTTTATTGTTTAACAGATAGTTTTATTAAGTGCCCTAAAACCCTTGTGCTCATTTGGATTTCCTTGAAAACTGCTTTGCCTCATGGGAGCCTGAGCTAGGCTTAGTGGTCCAAATCTGGGGTCATCTGAACAACAGATTCCTGAGAAACAGCCCTCCTAAAAAGTCAGGAGATCTCAAATTTTATTTAAGTAGGACATAAGGGTACTTTTACATTACTCGCCGGAGTGGCGGGTAGCGATCGATCTATCGGGGATCGATTTATCGCATGTAGTGTAGATGCGATAAATTGATCCCTGATTGCTCTCCTGTCGACTGCTGAACTCCAGCTCGGCGAGAGGTGGAACAAAGTCAACGGGTGAGTTGCGGCACGCCGCGAGGACGCGAAATAAGTAATTTTAATTCAATCTAAAATACATCGACTTCAGCTATGCTATTCTCATAGCTGAAGTTGTGTATCTTAGATCGATCTCCCCCCCACCCCAGTGTAGACCAGGCCTAAGTGCTGCATAAATCTTGCACAGATGTGCATGCCACCCTCTTGTAGATTCTGCCACTGGCGTCATACTCTTGGGAAAGCTCTTAGCTTCTCCAGGGGATGTGAAGGTGGACTTCTGGCCACTGAGGAATATTTCTAGAGTAGTTGGATATAGCCACGTGAATCTAACAGAGTGAAGGCTCTACCTGATCTCTGAATTTCACTCGCTGTGGCCGGGCATGGGTAATCAGTGAGGATTAACCTGGGCCTTGTTGCCCTAAAAGCAAGAGCATTTTTCAAGGCTGTCTTGGATGCAGCAGCAGCTCCTTGACCCTTCCCTTCCCTGGGAGATGGCGGAGAAGTCTTAGGGCAGCAATGGGAGGTGGTGGTGGTGGTGGGGAGGCGTAAGTGCTGCCCAGTTCCAGGCAAAGAAGTGCAAGGCTGGGGGGAAGCAGGGAAATACAGCTTCTTGCACAAGGATGAACCAATCCCCACTGTGACGGGGTCACCTATGAGAGTGATTGATACAAGTTTTTGTATAGAAACCCTGTTGTTAGAGGATCCTTTTTGGAATATTACAAATACTTTCAACACTTAATTTTTTTGAAATATTTAATGACGGGAGATTACAGAACCCACTGCTCTCTCAGGACACTGGTTACTGGTTTGCTGCCCTTTAGTTAACACTGATAAGTTATTTCATACTTACTTGTGACTATGTCATCGGTTCTTTTATTGCAGTACTACAAAATGTATGAGTTTACTCATATATAATGACAGAGCATATTTCTCATCTGCTGTTCCATACAATGCAGAATTCTCCTTGTTGTCTGAGCCCCCCTCTCCTGTCATATTCCTCTGCATCCTGTTCAGCTACATTCAGAAAGCAGGAGTTCATGTAAGTTCTTTAATATGTATAACTGTAACTCATCGACCTCAAAAAGTAATAGAAGTTCTATGTGTGAGTGTGACTCATAATGCACTGATTAGGTCAGTGGTTCTCAAATCATTTACCATCTACCTTTATCAAAGGAAATAAACCAGGACGGGCGAGATGGTGATAGGGAGTTGACGGTAATTCCCCTCTTTCGGGGTGAGCTGCCAGGAAGAGGCGTGCATTTATGTGTGCATTCAAGATTGACTTTTCAACCTGAAATTCTCATACGCACACAGGCAGAGGTGCAGAGGGGAGTTAAAAAGTCAAATGACAGATTAAAAAGCACAGATTTGGTGGGTTTTTTTAAATCTTGTGATTTGGAGGGGCCAATCTCATTGTTTTGGGGATCTGATTCATGGTTTCTGATCTCTTGAGGTTGGCCATACTATGATTCTGTGCATGCTCAGTTTTATCCAGCTATTTTTAAAGCACAGAGGGACTCCATGGACTGAAAGAAGAGGGAGGTTGCTTTCCTTCAGTCCCTTCTGGTAGCCCAGTCACTCTGAGATTTTTGCTTCCTCTTCAGTTCTCAAATTGATCATCCAGTTGGCTGCCAGCTCTGTTTCCTCTGCCATTTCTCCTGTTGATTATCTCTCTGTATTTATTCAGCTCACAGGGTAGCAATCTGTTCTTCCATTTTCTGATACTTCTGCTATCATAGAGCTCATCTTTTCTAACTTTCTTGTCTGCTTGAGCTTCCAGTTTGGCGAATGGAGAGTCCAAAGTAGTTGTAAGGCTGGTAATTTCCACTACAGTTTTCATGGCTGGCTGAGATGTAGATGGTTCATTATTAGTATTTAGTTTGGTTGAGACAGCACCTAGATGCCCTCGTCCTGTACCAGGGCCCTGTTGTGCAAGGTGCTGTACAAACACAGGGCAGAAAGTTTCTGACTCAAGTAGCTCACTATCTAAGTTCATCCTAAATGGCCCCATTATTTTAATGTGCTTTGTTTTTCCCTGTTTTGGAAGTTTCTGCCTGATATTGCTTGTGTTTGTGTGAAATGCCAGCAGTAACAAAGCCCTACCCAGCCAAAGGGAAAATAGGGCACTGTTATGCCCAGAAAAGGGGGGTCGGAGAAGAGAAAATGCCACCTTAGAAACCACGGGACCCCAGAAAACTATCTAAATAGTCGCCAGTTACTGTAGATCAGTATCAGATATCACTTGACATCATCTTCAGTATCACTGCGTAATTTGTGTGTCATTGACATAAGAACGGCCAGACTAGGTCAGACCAAAGGTCCATCTAGGCCAGTATCCTGTCCTCTGACAATGGCCAATGCCAGGTGCCCCAGAGGGGATGAACAGAACAGGGAATTATCAAATGATCCATCCTCTGTCACCAGGGCCAGATTAAGGCAGAGGGTTTAGGGGCTGCATCACAGGGCCCCGGCTCATGGGGGGACCCACAAAAATAAATCACAGCGATCTCAAACTAAAAGTCCCACGGTGCAGCAGGGCTCAGGCAGGCTGCCTGCATGCTGTGGTCCCACGCTGCTCCCGGAAGCGGCTGGCTGCTCTGTGGCCCTGTCAGGGAGGAGGCGGCTCCGCGCGCTGCTCCCTCCCCCATCACCATTCTCACAGCTTCCATTGCCTGGAAACCGGCCAATGGGAGATACAGGGGCAGCGTTTGTGGGCAGGGGCAGCGCATAAAGACATGCTGTCCCCCTCCCCACAGGGGCCATGGAGACGTGCTAGCAGCCAGCCGCCTCTGGGAGCGGTGTGGGGCCACGGCATGCAGGCAGCCTGCCTGAGCCCTGCTGCACCACCAGCCAGGAGCTGCCTGTGGTAAGCATCTCCCGGCTGGGGCCTGCACCTCGCACCCCCTCCTCCACCGCAACCCACTGCCCCAGATCAGAAGCCCCCTCCTGCACCCAAACTCCTTTCCAGATTCTGCACCCCATCCTGCACCCCAATCCCCTGCCCAAGCCCTCTCCTGCACCAAATTCCCACCCAGAAAAAAGACCTGTACACAGGGGCCCCACAAAATCTAATAGTCCCGGGCCCACAGGAGAGTTAATTTATCCCTGCCTGTCACCCATTCCCGGCTCCTGGCAAACAGAGGTTAGGGACACAATCCCTGCCCTTTCTGGCTAATAGCCATTGATGGACCTATCCTCTATGAATTTGTCTAGTTATTTTTTGAACCCTGTTATAGTCTTGCCCTTCACAACATCCTCTGGCAAGGAGTTCCACAGATTGACTGTGCATTGTGAGAAAAAATGCTTCATTTTGTTTGTTTTAAACCTACTGCCAATTAAGTGTGATATACAATTAGGCATCCCTGTCCCACGATGTGCTGAAAGACGGATCCAGAGCGGGCATAGGAAAAGGAAATCAGTAATGGATAAAGTGAATTAAATAGAATAGGAATACAAATGCCCAGCCAGAGCATTTATCTGTCATACCCAGGGCACTGAAGCGTGGAGAATATTGGGTTAAGAACACTATTAAAATACTGTGAATGCAGAATATTGTTCTAAAACCAAGATCTGCTGAGAGGAGAGGACAAAAATATCCTCAGGCTCCACACTTGACAAGGTATGTTCCCATGTCCTTTCTGCCCAGGCTTCTCTGAGAGCAAGACATTCGGGGGAAGGTGTGTGGCCCCTCATTCCTGTGTCCCATTGCTCTTGTCTCTATCTTGGAGGAGGAAGGGGAAGGGGACCATTACATGTAGAGTATCACATCTTCTTAAACAGGAGGCAATAATTAAACAAAACAACTGCAGATGCAAACAGGCTGCACCACAGCTTGAGTTCAAGCCTTGTCTCCTTTGTTTACCAGATCACACCCTAGCTGGAACTCTGTGTACAACATGTGCAGACATCTAGTGACTGACTGATATACTGCAAGTTGAATATCATTACAGATGGGAGTGGGAGGAGCAAGATGCCAGGGCCCTGCCTTGAGGTCTGCCAGTGGGTGATTCACTGGTTCCCCTTCTCTCTGTTGCCTTTTGAAAGGCAGATAGTGCTAGACAGAGGCAGGCATATGTAGGTGAGAAGGCTGAGCCTCCTGCTGATTATGCAGCTCAGCAGTGAGGAAGTGTGCAAACACTGAACCCAATTCCAAGGGTAGGAGAGTGGGACTAAGGCTGGCAAGTTGGTGTCAGCATCAGGGGCCGGCAGCCCCAACACACAGCATGCTGCTGGATCTGTACTGCAGCTTGTGGAGAGCTGTCCAAGCTGGCATGTTGGCCAAGGAGTCCAGATGTCAATAAGCAACAGAACCCACATAATCTGAAGCAGGGGGTTCCATGTGGGAGATCAGCTCTGGACACACGAGCTAACATCTGGCATGCAGAATCCTGTTCCCTGCTGGTCACTTGTGGGTCACCCAGGGGCAGCGATCTCCTCCTCTTTCCTTACTCAGTTCTCTCACCCCCTTAACCACCGTTCTCCCCTCTGCCCTCTCCCATGGCACTGCTACACCCCATGCTGGCTCTAGTGAAACCCTGGCTGGTCTGTGGGGCTGCCCCGCTCAGTTGATCCCTGGGGACAGTTTTGCAGCACAGAGTCATTCCCCCTCAGACAAGGGGGCCATCAGCACTCCCCTGGGCCTGTCCCTTAGCTGGCTGCCCACCCAGCTGGCCTCCACCACTTAGACAGATGATGGCATGTTGGCTGCACTCTTTTTTGCTGTTTTATTTAGTTCTTGTTTGGAGCTTGCCCACTTTACAGCCACTGTTGGGAGGACAGCTCTGCTGATGCCCCTGAATCCTGATCTGCAGTAGCACCTTGTGCTCTTCCAGTCCTCCTCAAGCCTAGTCTGCAGCCATTCCTGCTATGACACTCCAGGGCTCCCTCAGTGCAGATCTGCAGCTCTGCCTCTGCCCCTGGGTCCCTCTGTGTCTTCTAGAGCATCCCAATCCTCCCTCTATTCCAATATGGAGCCCCGAAATCTCTGCCAATGTACCTCAGTCCTGGTCTGTAGCACCATGGCCCCTCAGGACAGCCCCATCGCTGTGCTAATGCCCTTCTGTCATAAACATACAGCTAAGGGTAGCATAAAATCCCTCCTTTACCTATAAAAGGTTAAGAAGCTCAAATAACCTGGTTGGCACCTAATCAAAAGGACCAATAAGGGAAAAAGATACTTTCAAATCAGTGGGGGGAAGTTTTGTTTTGTGCTCTCTTTGTTGTTCTCTCCGGGACAGAGACGGACCAGGGCAGGTAAAACCATCTCCTAAAACCCCACCTAAAATAAGCACCCAAAATTACAAAAATTGTAATTAATAGCAAGAAAATGTGTTAGCTTATCTTTTGTTTTAGCTTGTGAATTTTCCCTACGCTAAAGAGGAAGGTTTACTCCTGTTTTTTGTAACTTTGAAGTTTTGCCTAGAGGGGAATCTTGTGTGTTTTAAATCCCATTACCCCGTAAAATTACCTTCCATCCTAATTTTACAGAGGTGCTTCTTTTTACTTTTTTTGCTTTATAATAAAGTTGAGCTTTAAAATACCTGATTGGTTTTTATTGTCCTAAAAATTCAAGGGTCTGGTCTGTGCTCACCTTGGTTACCTATTTGGTTGGTAGATTATTCTCAAGCTTCCCCAGGGAAGCGGGTAAAGGGGCTTAGAGGGAATATTTTGGGGAAACAGGAACTCCAAGTGGTCCTTTAGCTGAATCTTTGTCTAACTCACTTAGTGGTGGCAGCGATATCATCCAAGAACAAGAAAAAATTTGTGCCTTGGGGAAGTTTTAACCTAAGCTGGTAAAAATAAGCTTGGGGGGTTTTTCATGCGGGTCCCCACATTGGTACCCTAGAGTTCAAAATGGGGAGGAACCCTGACACCCTTTGTGCTGCCATCTCCTGCTATTCCAATGAGTACACTGCCCCAGCTGAGCCCTGAGACACTCAGGGCTGGCTCTCGGTTTTTTGCCATCACAAGCAAAAAAAAACACAACAAAAACCAAACACGTCTGAGAGCACAAGTGCCGAAGTGAAAAAACCAAAAAACACAACAAACAAAACCCTCTGAGAGCGCCTGGAATGTCACCTCTGAAATTGTGCTGCCCCAAGCACGTGCTTGGTTTGCTGGTGCCTAGAGCCAGTCCTGGAGACACCAATCTTCCAAAGACTCTGGTGCACTGGACTGACGCTTAGATCCAGACCCTTCGCTTGATCAGCTGGCAGTTGATTTTTGCACTGTGTATTTCCAGTGTGTTGTGCTTCCCTTTTCTTTCCTCTTAGATATTTTAATGGTGATCCCAGGCATGAAATATACATGGAGAACACAGTGCAGACACGAGGGAGGCAGAATTAACACTTTAAATTACGTTCACTGCTTGTAGAGTTTGCCATAGTTTTATTTACTATTTTAATCTATTTAGGGGAAGATTATCCATTAGGCTGGAATCGGAGGTCCTATGTAGAAATGCCATTTTCAGGTATCTTACATAAACAAGACATTATTTTCATTTGTGAGACACTCTAGCTCTGTTTCAGTACACATTTACTGGGGGACTATCTGCAAGCAGTTCTATACAGAAGGCACTGGGACAGATTCTAGTTAGACCGGTGTCAATCTGGAGGGGCTCAGTGGGACAGCTAAAAAGGCCCTGATTCAGCAAAGCACCTAAGCAGGTACTTATCTTTAATCACATGCTTCAGTTCCAGGGAATTAAGCATGTGCTTCAGTGTTTCTCCAAGCAGAGATGGGCATCCTCCTGTGCAAAGTTAAGCATAGGCTTAGGTGCTTTGCTGGATTGGGGCCTAGTTCTGGAGTAACTTAATTGGGCTTGCTCCTCAGCTGCAAACAAAGGTGAACTTGGCACAGCTATGAGAGATGCAGTACTGGTCTCTGGTGTAACTTAGAGCAGCATTAGGACTGCTCTAAGTTATGCCCAGCTGACCAAGGGGCCATTTCTGCAGGGAATGGCTGGAAGACAGAGGCAATACAGCTTCGCCTACTTTTTGCCCCTGGCGGCTGGGACAAGGATTCATAGACTCTAGGACAGGAAGGGACCTCGAGAGGTCATTGAGTCCAGTCCGCTGCCCTCATGGCAGGACCAAAGACTGCCTAGACCATCCCGGATAGACATTTATCTAACTTACTCTTAAATATCTCCAAAGATGAAGATTCCACAACCTCCCTAGGCAATTTATTCCAGTGTTTAACCACCCTGACATTTAGGAACTTTTCTCTAATGTCCAACCTAAATCTCCCTTGCTGCAGTTTAAGCCCATTGCTTCTTTGTTCTATCATTTAGAGGCTAAGATGACACAAAGTTTTCTCCCTCCTCCTGATGACACCCTTTTCAGATATCTGAAAAACTGCTATCATGTCCCCTCTCAGTCTTCTCTTTTCCAAACTAAACAAACCCAATTATTTCAGCCTTCCTTCATAGGTCATGTTCTCAAGACCTTTAATCATTCTTGTTGCTCTTCCTCTGGACCCTCTCCAATTTCTCCACATCTTTCTTGAAATATGCGGTGCCCAGAACTGGACACAATACTCCAGTTGAGGCCTAACCAGCTCAAAGTAAGAGCGGAAGAATGACTTCTCGTCTCTTGCTCACAACACACCTGTTATTGCATCCCAGAATCACGTTTGCTTTTTTTGCAACAGCATCACACTGTTGACTCATATTTAGCTTGTAGTCCACTATGAACCTAGATCCCTTTTTGCTGTACTCCTTCCTAGACAGTCTCTTCCCATTCTGTATGTGTGAAACTGATTGTTCCTTCCTAAGTGGAGCACTTTGCATTTGTCTTTAATTGACTTCATCCGGTTTACCTCAGACCATTTCTCCAATTTGTCCAGATCATTTTGAATTTTGACCCTGTCCCCTCCAAAGCAGTTGCAATCCTCCTCCAGTTTGGTATCGTCTGCAAACTTAATAAGCATACATTTCTATGCCACATCTAAGTGTTGATGAAGATATTGAACAGAGCCGGTCCCAAAACAGACCCTGCGGAACCCACTTGTTATAACCTTTCCAGCAGGATTGGGAGCCATTAATAACTACTCTCTGAGTACGGTTATCCAGCCAGTTATGCACCCACCTTATAGTAGCCCCATCTAAATTGTATTTGCCTAGTTTATCGATAAGATATCATGCGAGACCGTATCAATGCCCTTACTAAGTCTAGGTATACACATCCACCACGTTCTCCCTTATCCACAGACTCGTTATCCTATCAAAGAAAGCTATCAGGTTTGACATGATTTTGTTCTTTACAAATCCATGCGGCTATCCCTATCACCTTACACCTTCCAAGTGTTTTGCAAGATGATTTTCTTTAATTACTTGCTCCATTATTTCCCTGGCACAGAAGTTAAACTAACTGGTCTCTGTAGTTTCCTGGGTTGTTTTTATTTCCTTTTTATAGATGGGCACTATATTGTGCCGTTTTCCAGTCTTCTGGAATCTCTCCCTTCTACCCATGACTTTCCAAAGTAAAGCTAAAGGCTCAGATACTCCTCTATTAGACCTCCTTGAGTATTCTAGGATGCATTTCATCAGGCCCTGGTTGATTGCAGGCATCTAACTTTCTAAGTGATTTTAAGCTTGCTCTTTTTTATTTTATCTTCTAAACCTACCCCCCTTCCCATAAGCGTTCACTTGTTAGAACATTCCTTCAGACTTCTCAGTGAAGACCGAAACAAAGAAGTCATTAAGCATCTCTGCCTGCTTTCCAAATGCTTCCTGTTACTGTTTCTCCCTCTCACTGAGCAGTGGGCATCTACCCTGTCCTTGGTCTTCCTCTTGCTTCTAATGTATTGATAAAAAGTCTTCTTGTTTCCCTTTTATTCCCATAGCTAGTTGAGCTCATTTTGTGCCTTTGACTTCTAATTTGCCCTGCATTCCTGTGTTGTTTGCCTATATTCATTCCTTTGTAATCTGACCTAGTTTCCATTTTTTATAGACTCCTTTTTATTTTTAGTCATGCAAGATCTCGTGGTTAAGCCAAGGTGGTCTTTTGCCACATTTTCTATCTTTCCTACCCATCAGAATAGCTTGCTTTTGGGGCCCTTAATAGTGTCCCTTTGACACTTGGAGTGTGAATGTGGCCAATATAACACATAGGGAGCTGCATATCGGCCCAGGATTGTAAATAGATTGAGAACCACTGTCTAGAACACAGATCAGGGTTTGTGGTAAAGGGAGACGAGGTGGATGTGGTAAATACATAGACTTTATAGGCTTTGATATGGTCCGATGATATCTTATCGATAAACTAGGCAAATACAATTTAGATGGGGCTACTATAAGTGGGTGCATACTGGCTGATAAACCGTACTCAGAGAGTAGTTTAATGCTCCCAATCCTGCTGGAAAGGTATAAACAGTGGGGTTCCGAGAGGTCTGTTTTGGACCGCTCTGTCAATATCTTCAACAACAACTTAGATTATGGCATAGAAGTTGCTATTTAAGTTTGGCAGATATACCAAAACTGGAGGATTGCAACTGTTTTGGAGGACAGGGTCATAATTCAAAATGATCTGGACAATTGGAAGCCATGGTCTGAGGCCTGGATGAAGGTTAATAAAGCAAATGCAAAGTGCTTCACTTAGGAAGGAATAATCATTTCACACATACAAATCGTGAAAGCAGACGTCTAGGAAGGAGTAAGCAAAAAAGGGACTAAGAGGTGTTAGTGAGCTACAAGCTAAATATGAGTCAACCAGTGTGATGCTGTGCAAAAAAATGCAAACGTGATTCCTGGGATGTCAATACACAGGGTGTTGGGCAAGTAGAGAGAAGTCATTCTTCGCTCGGACAGCCGCTCGTCTTGAGCGGTTGAGGCTCAGCTGGAGTATTGTAGGTCCGTTCTGGGCACCATATGTCAAGAAAGATGTGGAGAAATGGAAGCGGTCCAGCGAAGAGCAACCAAGATGATAAAGTCTGAGACATGCCTACAAGAGGAAGGCTGAAATAATTGGGTTTGTCTTAGTTTGGAACAAGAGAAGACTGAGAAGGGGACATGAAGCAGTTTTTCAGATAATCTGAAATGGCTGTTCATCAGGGTGAGGGTTAGAGAACTTGTGTCGATATGCTATAGCTCTAAATGATAGAACAATGAATAGCATCCCGTGGTCGAGGAAGCCAAAGCCCTCCTGGCGACACCATCTTCGCACCCAGGCATTCACCTCCATGATGCATCTGTCTCTGCCCGGGCCCCTACTTTGACAGGAAGAATCGAAGAGAATACCACCTGTGCTCCAAACTCCTTCACCTGTACTCCCAGAGCACTGTAGTCACTCTTGATCCGCTCAGTGTCACACCTTGCAGTATCATTTGTGCCCACATGGATGGCATAGAATGGGCTATCTTGACGTTAAGCCAGCTGGGGATTCGGGCAATCCTTCACAATATCCCGTAGGTTTCTATTTTCCATTTATTTAACGTCGCATTCCCCCCGCCTTCCCTCTGTCTTTTTTAAAAATCAATATGTTTATTTCTTTATGTCCCAGTTAACAGCTCTGGCAGGCAGCCGACTCGCCTTAGCACCTTGTTTCTGCTCCGCTCACAGAGACGGGCCTCAGTGATTTCTCAGCACTGCCGGTAGAATGTTTCCATTTGTCTTTTTAAAGATATTATTATTTTCCAGAAGCTGATAAGAGGCCTGTGAAGGGAATTATCTGTTCCACTGTGACAGGTTCTTTTGACTTTATTAGTGTCATTCAGAGCTGTCTTCTTAAGCCGCAGAGCCAACCAGCAGCTCTCACAGAAGCAGTCTGAGGCAGATGGGTCTGTCTCAGACCAACTCCATTGCTTCACTAATGTGATGAATTTCCAGATCCTAGTTGCAGTTGTGCTGGAATATTATGCTTTGAATATTGTGGCCTGATATCAAGGCCTTGCAAGTCAGATTCCCTACAGAGGAGCAATCAGTGCTATGGAGTCTGGTTCTATGCTAAGAGAAATTTGTGTATTTACAGTATATACACCAGTCCTTGAACAGTGGTGGGCAAACAGCATGCAGGTGATCACTTGGTTCGGTAATCTCAGCCCAGATTTGAGTGGTATTGTGACCCTGTGCAACAGAGGGAGAGCTGGACTAAATGTGAGTGGTGGTGTCACTCTGTGCACCAGTCAGAATGGCAGTTGCTGTGTCACGATGGAGGGCAGCCATGTCAAATTTGAGCGAGTGGCATTGCGACCTGGTGCACGGTGTCAGGATACCACTCAAATTGTGTAATTATAAAAGCTGTGATGTCTGCTAAAATTTGCAGCTTCTGAAACAAAATCGTGGCCCACAATTTTCTTACAGCCTCAATGATCAGCTGATAATCTTTCCCTTCCTCTAGCCCCATCTGTCTGAGGATCTCTAAATCACGCAGGCATGCAGCCTCCTAAGTCCCAATAGGCAAGTGGGACTCCTCATTGGGTTTCATAGGGCAGGGTTGCCAGGGGAGGAGCTGCCTATTGCCTTGCTCATTGGGTAGCTCCCCCACTTGGAGTCTTCTGTGTGTGAGATGGGAGGGGGACACCAGACACAATCCTCCCCATCCCCGTGGTGGTAGGATCTGGCCCCTCTGATGAGAATCACCTTCAATCGGTGACCCCCAGGAGAAACCAATTCCAATGAGCAGCTGCTGTCTTGGAAGCTAATAAATGAGGTTGTTGTCTGGGGGACAGCTGGGGGTTCTCCAGTGCTGCCCCCTCCATGACTCCCTGGCATGCAGCTCTGCGGAGCCAGGATGGAATAATAGCCCGTTATTGCCTTTTCTCCATGGCCAGGAGCAGATTTATTGAACTAAGAAGGAATTTTGAACAAGGGGAAGCTGGGACTCATGTTTATTCAGAGGCCGAATGTATCTCGATATTGACTAGAAGGAGCAGCAATCTCTGAATCAGGGCAGCGGTTCCACTGGAAATGTTTATGGACAGAAAGCTGTTAGTCTGTCTGTGAGCCGGGAGCCATTTTGTCGGACGGAGCGTCGGGCAATGCAGTGAGTGTGATGGCTTCACCAGAAGACGTGTTATGCTGCATCCTTGGGTGGGTTGTTGGCAGCCGGCATTGGCCCTCTGACCTCTGGAGCTAAACCCACAGGCCTCTACTGCCTGATCTAAAAGACCCACCTGTATTAGCCAAAGCTTCCCCTCAGCCTGGATATATGACCCAGCCACCACTAGACGTGGAGAGCGTGGATCAGAAAGGCCCAGTGTGTGCCTGAGGGGCACAGGCTGTGGGAGAATCTGTGCAGCCGGAAGGAACAATTCCCTCCTGGAGCTCCCAGGCGCAAAGAGGAAGAAGGTGCTGATGTGTGATCCAATTGGCAGCTGGCCAGCTCCGGGGCTCCTTGGGGTGCTTCATGTTCCCTGGGTTGCTAGGACGGAGTAGAGTCCTGCACTCAGTGGAGGGATTGCTGAGCTGCCTGGATCCTGCTCAGTGAATCCAGGGGAGGAGGTCATACCCGTCCCAGCCTCAGGCACCTTCTGGCTCTGGTGCAATAAGTGATGGGTCAGAGGCTCTGCTTCTGTAGTGGTCCAAAGACTATCATGGACTAGTCCAGTGCTGCTGCAGAGCTCTGCTCACAATCTCAAGACAGCAGTTGGACTAGCTCATTATTGCTGGGGATGAAGTGCAGATGAGAGCTGGTGTCATGTGCAATCCCTGAGACTGACCCTCTGCGACAGTGCCCTGGATCAGAGTGGCAGGGCTGCCTGGGGTTCTGTAATGCTCCAAAGTGCTAGGGGGCTGGGGGTGGGGTGGGGAGGTGCATGCGGGGGAGGGAGGAGAGTGCAGATCTAGAACCCTGCCCCAGCCTGCCAGGCAGGAAACAAACAGAGCAGGTGGCTAGATGGGCTCCAGAAGGTAAGAGGGAATTATCACATATACAAGTGGATCCAGCCAGGTGCTCATCATATGTTCTTTTGCATCCCTTCTCATGGCCTGCACCTGCATGGCTCCCTGGCAGGCAGAGTGAGGACAGCAGAAGAGGCTGAAGCCCTGTCTTGCAGGGAGTAGGGCGATGATTGCAGGAGAGGAAGGCTGCCCTGTGGTGCTCCCTGGCTGCACAGGTCCCTAGCCCTCTTCTTGAGGGGCTTCAGGAGCTCCATCCTGGTTACACCTTGGATCCCTTTCCAGGCAGACGTAGAACCATGGTGGGAAGGGGTGACTAGAATCTGAAATTACCGAGGTCTGTAGAGCAGCGCAGAGTGTGTGTGTGAGCATACATGTTTGTGTACATACATGTAGTGTGTATATGTGTGAAAGTGCATTTGTGTGTACGTCTCTGTGTCTGTGTAGGTGTCTGTGTAGGTGTCTGTATATGTCTGTTTCTGTTTATATGCATCTGTGTACGTGTGTGTGTGTGTGTCTGGGTACATATGTCTGTGTGTGTGTGTGCACATGTCTGTGTATGCATGTGTGTGTGTGTGTGTGTGTGTGCACGTGTCTGGGTGTATGTGTGTGTTTATACCACAATCTGTTTTAGAATGAGAATGGAACTAGAGGCAAGCACATCTCCGGGTACCCCAGTACAGTGGTTTGTGGGGGAGATGGTCCTTGGTTCCATCCACATGGATTTGCACGTCCCATGCTGCTCTGTGGAGTTGGGATTCAAACAAACTCAGAATCATAGAGTGAAGCTGCGCTGATGCTGTGGAGTCCAGCAGGGTTGGTTTCTGCAGCTGAGAAGGTGCCAGTGACCTCCTAGGATTTGTATCTCTGCCCCAGCTCTGGGACGAGAGCAGGGGTGGGTGTCAATGAATCTCACAGTGCAGAGATTAGATGTGGGTAGTGGGGAGGATAAGGATCTGTGTACAGGGCTGGATTAACTTTTTGAGAGCCTGGCGCCAAACATATTTGTGGTCCTCCATGGGACAAGGTGCAGGGGGCAGGATGGTCAGTCTCTAGAGTGAAGGTTGGGCTGGGGGTAATGTTCAATATCTTCATTAATGATCTGGAGGATGGCATGGATTGCACCCTCAGCAAAACTGGGAGGAGTAGTAGATACACTGGAGGGTAGCGATAGGATACAGTGGGACCTAGATAAATTAGAGGACTGGGCCAAAAGAAACCTGATGAGGTTCAACAAGGACTAGTGCAGAGTCCTGCACTGAGAACGGAAGAATCTCATTCACTGTTACAGACTAGGGACCAAATGGCTAGGCAGCAGTTCTGCAGAAAAGGACCTAGGGGTTTCGAAATGAGCTAGTTGTACGCAGTATGCGAGGGACATTAAAAAGAGGACAGGGTTCAGTGACGAGAAGTTCCAGGATAATGAGTCCTACATCTCAGTTTCAACAGCGCCCTGGTTCAAGAAGGCTGAATTCGGCCATTAATGGAAGCTGCAGCGAGTTCATGTATTTGGATATAAGTCAAGAGCACTTGTACAGCAGATCGATGGATGTGGATGCATTACCACTCTTATTCGACATTGGTGAGGCTCTCATCTGGAATACGGGCTTGGGCCCCACACTCACCAAAGGATTGGACAAAATTGGAAAAGAGTCTAGTAGGAGGGCAACAAACAATGATTAGGGGCTGGAGCACATGACTTATAAGAAGGGCGAGAGGGAACTAGCGGATTGTATTAGTCTGCAGAAAGAGAAGAATGGGGGGGATTTAATAGCTGCTTTCAACTACTATAAGGGGTTCCAAGAGGAAGGATCAGATGCGTGGAGTAGCAGAGTAGTTTATTGATAGACAAGTGTGAGTAAATAGCGTCTCAGTTGCAGTGGGGAAGGTGTGATTGGTCTAGATCCACAAATACCCCCTGGGAGCTGCACCTGATGTCCCAGACCATTTCTACCCTGTTATTCTGCCAGCTCAGGCACCTTCAGCACCCGTTTGCGGAGCCAGTACAAGTCCTTTCTGCTCCAAGTAGACCAAAATCTGAATAACTATGCCCCACCAGTTGCAGGCTTCTGAAACAGCTCAAAGAAGTGATCCAGTCTTAACCTCTACGATGCCCACTCCCAATGGGTATACCCAATATAATCCCGTCTTTACCCGGATAAAGCTTACTAAAGCGTAAACTCATAAAACTGGCCCTCTATACGACTGAGTCAAGAGAGATGCACACGCTGTTAGCTCCGCTCTAGGTATTATAGCAATGACTCTGAGTTACATTACTAAGTTAAAACGTGATTTTATTAATACAAATAGGATTTTATGAGTGGTTCCCAAGTGTAACGACAGAACAAAATAGTCACGCAATCACACATAAAATCGCATCTATTTCTAATCAATAACTAGAATCCTATAGCCTTCACCTTCAGGATCTTTAGTTAGTTTTTTCCTCAGACTGGCCTTCCGGCGGCACAATTTCCCGCCTATAGTCGTTGCGTCGTTTCAGACTCATGTAGCCAGGGGATTCTTCATGATGGCTCCTCTCTTTAGCCAGCTGAAGGACAAATGGAGGGGTCTCCCAGGGGTCTAAATAGACTTTCTCTTGTGGGGGAACCTTCCTCTCCACCCCTATGCAAAGTCCAGCTCCAAAGTGAGTTTAGGAGGTCACCTGGCAAGTCACATGTCCATTGCACGACTCACGGTTTTTACAGGTAGCCATCCACTGTACATGCTCCTACCAGTGTAATGTCTCTCACATCGAGGGATTCTTCCACTCGATTGGTGCACTTCCAAGTTATCCATTGCCGTCACAGTTTCTAGTCGTCGCGTGTTAGTCTGATACCACAAAAAGAACAGGATACTTGTGGCACCTTAGCGACACAAATTTTTTCAGCATAAGCTTTCGTGGGCTACAGCCCACTCATCCGAAGAAAGTGAGCTGTAGCCCACGAAAGCTTATGCTGAAATAAATTTGTTAGTCGCTAAGGTGCCACAAGTACTCCTGTTTGCTTTTGTCCCTTTAAGTGTTTCTTGATTTAGGCACTTAATTTCAACATTCCTTTCTCCAGGAACTCTACCAAATGCTCTACTAAGCACATTAGAAAGCCAAGCCAGTACACAGCCAACATTCATAACCATCATAACTTTGATACAAAAATGATACAATGCATTACAAATCGATTAGATACATCAGTAGATCATAACCTTAGAGAATGCTTCATGGACAATAAGTGCCAGACAATAAACACACGTCATATGCAGGATCTACTTATCCATAAAGCCTTATTGGGAGGTACCAGTCACAGGCAGGTTGCCCGTTGGATAATTAGGAAAATTTATCTTTCCAGCTTCAGGATGTGGTGAAGCACTGGATATGGGTTACCTAGGGAGGTGTTGGAGACTTTCCGCCTGAGAGGTTCTTTGTCAGGTCGAGACTTTGACAAAGCCCTGAGACTGGGTAGAGTGTTGACGGATTGGTCTGCTTATTGAGGCAAGGCCGGGTGTTGTTGGACGGACCTAAAAAATACCTCATGAGGTCCTTCCAACCCTGAGATATCTATGGATTCTTGATGGCAGGGGGAGCACAGGCCAACTCGGATTGCATGAGGTGGAGTTGGCAGTGGGGCGGCACCCAACCCTGGCATACTGCAAGGGCCAGGCCTGCCCCAGAAACACCCTGGGGCCCTGCCCCCTGTGCCAGGCACTCCAGGTGTGGGTGAGCAGGCTCAGCCTGGCATCAGGATCCCAGTGCAGAGGGACTTAGTGTGGGGGGAATCTAGGTGGAGGTAGGAGAGTTCTGTGGGGCAATCTGAGTGCAGGGGCTCAGCGGGAGATCTGGATGCACAGAAGGTCATTGGGAGGTTCTAGATGCAGGGGCAATGGGACTCTGCAGAGATCCAGGTGAAGGTGTTTGGAGCTCAGCGGGGGGGTCTAGGTGCAGAGGAGGTGGGGTTCATTTGGATCAGGGTGCAGGTGGTTGGGGCTCAGTGGGGAGGGTGTCTGGGGGGGCTCGTCAGGGTGGTACATATGCAGAGGTGGTGGGGTTTGTCAGGGTGAGGGTTCAATGGGCCTGCTTAACAGGGGAGCCCCAGCTTCTGCCAAGGGGATGCTGCATGCTGGGCTCCAGCTTCCCCCCTGCCTCCATCCGCTTCTCTTCTCCATCCCATGCCCTTTCCCACTGCCCCATCTCCTCCATAGGCTTGGGGGCAGGGAGGAAACCTCCCCCCAGCATGAGCTGGCAGAGCGGGTTGGAGCCAGGTCCCTCCACTTCCTGCCACCTGGTGACTGCAGGGTGGGCCTGAACTCATACTCACCGGGCAGCGAGAAGTGGAGTGACCTGGCCCCAGCCCACTCCGCTTTGCTCCCCTGGCTCCCAGCCTTGGGACTTGTGGGGCACGGGGGAACTGCCACCTAGCACTCACCAGTGGTGTGGCTGGGAGCCAGTGGAGCAGAGCAGGCTGGGGCTGGGTTGCTCCACTTCCCACCGCCTGGTGAGGGCAGGGTCGGGTCTGACGCCTGCTGCAGTCAGGGGAAGGGGATGGGGCTGGGAAGAGGCAGGGCAGAGGAGGAGCATGGGCAGGGGCAGCTTTCCTGGCCGGCTCAGGCTCCTTGTGACTCTGGGCCTGGCACTATGGCACCATTATAAACCTAGTAGTGTCTCTGCAGGTGGAAGATTAGACCTTATAGCACCAGCCGCTAGCTCTTGTATGTCTGGGCATTGTCGTCAGAGAAGGGAACTAAGGCTGCTGGGCCAGTGACCTACCTGTGCTCTGGCCCTGACCTCACTCCAACCAGCTGGAAATGCTGAAGCAGAGACCCACTGAAACCTGCTTCCTGAAATCACAGAATATCAGGGTTGGAAGGGACCTCAGATCATCTAGTCCAACCCCCTCCTCAAAGCAGGACCAATCCCCAGACAGATTTTTGCCCCAGATCCCTAAATGGCCCCCTCAAGGATTGAACTCACAACCCTGGGTTTAGCAGGCCACTGCTCAAACCACTGAGCTATCCCTCCCCCCCCATCAAGTGAGTCAGAGGGGCTGAGCCAGCGAACCCACGGCAGCTGCTCCCGTGACATCTCCTACAGCTACTGAACCACTCATCATGCTGAGGTCTGGGCAGCCAAGCCAGGGAGCACACAGACAGAGGTCTGAGGCTTGGCACAACCCAGCAATCCAGAGCTGCTGAGCATGTGTTAAAATAAGTGGGAGCATGCAGGTCAGGTCACCTCCACTCCCGCCCCTGGATGGCAGGGAGCTCTGTTCCCCCAGAACTCCTCCTACTCCCTGAAAGCTGCCCTGGCTGGTAGGATGGCCAGGGCAGTTTCTTGGTGGAGTGACCCTGGCAGCTGCTGCTGGCCTGTGGAACGGGGGGTGATGGCCTGGTGAAGGGGGAGACCACCTGAAAGCTGTCCAACCATCTGGGCAGGAGATGCATTGGTATATCAGCACCCAGCTAAGCTAGGGACAGGGTGGCCCCGGAGAAGTCATGGGATTAGGCAGCTAGCCCCCAAGGCAGCCTCTCCTCACACCAGCCCTGTCTGGGCATGGAGTTGAGCTAAGAGTCTCTCTCTCAGGTTGCCTTGCCCCTGATTTTTCTTGATCATGCATTGACTCCAGGGTTAGCCTGCTGCCCGGAGCCAGGATTCAGTCATTAGCATTGGCAAATGGTCCCAATCTCTAGTGGTTTACACTGCCTGTTCTTCAGATTTAGGTACTTTGTAAGGCAAATAACCCTAAAATCCTAATAGAATGTCAACAGAAAATGTCAGGGCTTGAAAACAAACAAACAAAAAAACAGATTCCAGATATTGCACAGCTTGCATATTACACAGGAGGCACAGGGTCAATAGAGGAACAGCCAAAGCACAGACACTACGGGTTTAACCCTCTCACTGCTGCTTCTCGATGTGGAATGAACCATCAGTGGAACGCCATGCAGCAGTTGTGTTCTGACTGGCGCTCACCTGGCTTGATAAGCAACACAGCAGGTTGGGTGCACGTGGACAGACCTGAGACATTTGGGAGCACAGAACCCATGTCATGAGTGGATGGTACCAGGCACAGTGAGCAGAGCACTGTACCAATGTGTGCGTTCTACCTGGAAGGTACGGGACACATGCAGTCCTCTGTACTTTATGTTGAGTTCCTGTGTTCAGAGCAGCAGAAAACTAAGGGAGAAGCCGACATTTTTTTTAACTAGATCAAATGATTCATATTTCATAGTGAATGTTATTCCAGGGGTGTGTACCCCATCAGTGAGAGCCCTGGAGACGCAGCATGGGCAGCACACAGTCCGCTCAGAGCCAAAGTCCATCTAGTCCAGCATCCTGTTTCTCACAGTGTCAGAACCGCGTGCTTTAGAAGAAGGTGCAAATTCCCTGCAGGTGCAACAGATGTTGGACAATCTTCCCCCACGTTAGGTGTCACTCTGGTCCCTGTTAATTAGAGATTGATCCTGAAGCACCAGCTTTAATAGCCCTGCCAGCATTTGTTGTCATAAATGCAGCAATGCACGATTCCCACACGTCGCCCCCCATCAACACATCTCAGCCCTGAGCTGGAGCGGTACAACAGGAGAAGTGAGAGGGGAGTTCAGCCTCTGTGACCGTTGGGCTTTCTGCTGCCTGTTGTGATGGAGTGAGCTGTCTGAGACCTACAAGCTCATCTCACCCAGTCCCCCCATGCCAGATGGTGGCGGGGGCGGCTCTAGGCATTTTGCCGCCCCAAGCACGACAGGCAGGCTGCCTCCGGCAGTTTGCCTGCGAAGGGTCCACTGAAGCCGCGGGACCAGCGGACCCTCCGCAGGCAAACCGCCAAAGGCAACCTGCCTGCTGCACTTGCGGTGCCAGCAGAGCGCCCCCTGTGGCTTGCCACCCCAAGCATGCGCTTGGCGTGCTGGGGCCTGGAGCTGCACCTGGATGGTGGATAGCTCAGCTTTTGCTCATTGATGATCTGCTTGGAATCAAACGGACAGCGTAAAGCTTTCTGTCGCCCAGACCTGGCCCAAGGAGCTATCCATCTCCTCCATACACCACTGAAAGAAAACGAATTTCCACGGCGCCTTCAGCTAGTTCCTAAACAACCCCAAGTGCTCTTGATGGGCTGAGTTGAGGAACTTTGCAGCTACAGCTAAACTCTGACCCTTGGAATTACATGGTGCTTTTTATAGTTCAGGCTCTTCTGCTTTTGGAAACCATTTCTTGCTTCCTCTCTTTCTTATGGTGAAGCTGAGCCAAATTTCTATGTAAAAGTAAAATCTGCAGCTGGAGGGAAAATTAGCAAGACCTAATGAACCGCATAGCTAGGACGCTGCACATCAAGACAATCGCTAACTAAAGGGCCACAGACTGCTGCCTTCCCTGGGGAAGATCAAGGGCAATATAGGGGAAATAGCAACCCTGAAAGCCTGTTGGAAGAATGATCCTGGATAATGGAATCTAACTATGGTACTTATACGGCCTCTACTCCCGTGAAGGGTTTGACTCACCACTGCAGCGCCTCCTGATGCTGGTCCTGGGGATTAGCTCTGTTTGCCAGTGCGCCCTCCTCTGGTGGCATCTGGCTGCCGTCACTTAGAATCATAGACTATTAGGGTTGGAAGAGCCCTCAGGAGGTTATCAAGGCCAATCCCCTGCTCAAAGCAGGACCTACACCAACATCCCAACCAGGTCTTTGTCAAGCTGGGCCTTAAAAACCTCTAAGTATGGAGATTCCATCAGCTCCCTGGGTAACCCATTCCAGTGCTTCACCACGCTCCTAGTGAAATAGTGTTTCCTAATATCCAACCTAGACCTCCCCCACTGCAACTTGAGACCATTACTCCTTGTTCTGTTATCTGCCACCACCGAGAACATCCGAGCTCAGTCCTTTTTGGAACCCCCCTTCAGGTAGCTGAAGGCTGCTATCAAATCCCCTCTCTCTTCTCTTCTGCAGACTAAATAACCTCAGTTCCCTCATCCTCTCCTCATGAGTCATGTGCCCCAGCCCACTAATCATTTTTGTTACCCTCCGCTGGACTCTCTCCCTTCTGTAGTGGGGGGGACCAAAACTGGATGCAAAATTCCAGGCATGGCCTCACCAGTACCGAATAGAGAGGAATAATCACTTCCCTCGATCTGCTGGCAATGCTCATACTAATACAGCCCAATATGACATTGGCCTTCTTGGCAACACGGGCACATCACTGACTCATATCCAACTTTTTGTCCACTGTAATCCCCAGGTCCTTTTCTGGAGAACTGCTGCTTCGCCAGTCAGTCCCCAGCCTGTAGCAGTGCATTGGATTCTTCCGTCCTAAGTGCAGGACTCTGCACTTGTCCTCGTTGAACCTCATCAGTTTTCTTTTGGCCCAATCCTCCAATTTGTCTAGGTCACTCTGCACTCTATCCTACCCTCCAGCATATCTACCTCTCTCCCCAGCTTCATGTCATCTGTGAACTTGCTGAGGGTGCAATCGATCCCATCATCCAGGTCATAAAAGATGTTGAACAAAACTGGCCCCAGGACCGACCCTTGGGGCACTCCGCTTGAAGCCGGCTGCCAACTAGACATCAAGCCATTGATCACTACTCATTGAGCCTGATGATCTAGCCAGCTTTCTATCCACCTTATTGTCCAATCATCCAATCCAATGCCGAAGCAAAAAAAAAAAAACCTAAAAAACCAGAGTGCCGCCACTGAAGAGAAAAAGAAAGGAATGCTGCCCCTTTAAAAGTGCCCCCCAAAGCATATGTTCGAACGCTGGTGCCTAAAGTCGGCCCTGCCCACATCACTCCCAGGACCGCGGCGTTGTCTTCACACTGTGGGCTGTGCCACACTCCACTTCCCCCACTTGGGCCCACTCACTATTCTGGGTCTCTGAAGGTGGCCCCCATTTGCTGTGCCCCTTCTGACTCTTCTGTAGATCTTCCCCCGAACCTTCTCTGCCCTTGCCTCAGGGCCTCAGCCTGCAGATCCCTACAGGGGGCCAGGAACTGCCTTTATCTCCTCGGGTCTCCGCCTGCAGCACTGCTCTGTCCAGGGTACTTGCTGCCCTCCGCCTGCAAGGCAGCCAGTCCACCTCCCTCCCCAAGCTCCAGAGAGTGACTGAAACTTATCTGGGCTCTTCTTATATGGGCCAGCCCAGCCCTGATTGGCTGCTCCTATAAGCCCTTCTGTGATTGGCTGCCTCTTGCACAGCCTCCCTAGGGCTCTATTAACCCTTGAGATCCCAGTGTGGGGTGGGCACTCCATGACACTCCCATAATACCTGAGTGCCTCAGACTCTTTGCTGTGCTTACCCTTGCAACATCTCCCCACTCTATTTCTGGGGAACTGAGGCCAAGAGATTAAGTGACTTGTCCCAGGGCACACAGGGAGTCTGGGTGGGGGCATGGATCAGTGTTCACATCACGCTCCCTGTCATACCCAGTCCCAGCCGGGGAAGCTAATGACCCAACCAGTGGGCCAAATTCGGTGATTAAGCCTGGTCATGTATCACCTGAGGCATGTTGCGCATACAGTAAGAAGAAGACAGGGAATTGAATCTGGATCTCTTAATTATTATCTCTCGATTAATACCCTAACCACTAGGCCACCATCTATTACTATCAGGGAAGCTGACCATAGAGGCTCTTGCAGATCTCAAAGGGGCTGTTTTTCACATGTCCGTGTCTACCTGGGGTTCTCCCTCTGTGTCCATTTGCCCCTAGCTGGGATATTTGCCCCTCTGATCCTTCTAAGGAACCCTCTTTCTTCTAACGCAGGAATTCTCCCACAATAGTGCATGTAAAACATAGTAAAAGAACCAAAAAAGTGCCACCGTGGCTAAATAGCAAAGTAAAAGAAGCAGTGAGAGGCAAAAAGGGCATCATTTAAAAAGTGGAAGTTAAATGCAGTTGAGGAAAATAGGAAGGAGCATTAACTCTGGCAAATGAAGTGTAAAAATGTAATTACGAAGGCCAAAAAAGGATTTGAAGAACAGTTAGCCAAAAACTCAAAAAATACCAGCAAAAATATTTTTTAAGTACATCAGAAGCAGGAAGCCTGCTAAACAACCAGTGGGGCCACTGGACAATCAAGATGATGCTCAAGGAAGATAAGACAATTGCAGAGAAATCAAATGAATTCTTTGCATCGGTTTGGAACAAACTGATAAATTAAACAGTAATAAGTCACCAGGACCAGATGGTATTCACCCAAGAGTTCTGAAGGAACTCAGATGTGAAATTGCAGAACTACTAACTGTGATATGTAATCTATCATTTAAATCAGCTTCTGTACCAGATGACTGGAGGATAGCTAATGTGACACCAATTTTTAAAAGGGCTCCAGAGGTGATCCTGGCAAATATAGGCCAGTAAGCCAAACTTCAGTATTGGGCAAACTGGTTGAAACTATAATAAAGAAAAGAATTATCAGACACAGAGATGAACATGATTTGTTGGGGGAAAAGTCAACATGTTTTTTGTAAAGGGAAATCATGTCCCACCAATGAGGGGGTCAACAAGTATGTGGACAAGGGTGATCTAGTGGATATAGTGTACTTAGATTTTCAGAAAGCCTTTGACAAGGTCCCTCGCCAAAGGCTCATAAGCAAAGTAAGCTGTCATGGGATAAGAGGGAAGGTGCTCTGATGGATCAGTAACTGGTTAAAAGATAGGAAACAAAGGGTAGGAATAAATGGTCAATTTTCAGAATGGAGAGAGGTAAATAGTGGCATCCCCCAGGGGTCTGTACTGGGCCCAGTCCTATTCAATATATTCATAAGGATCTGGAAAAAGGGGTGAACCGTGAGATGGCAAAATTTGCAGATGATTCAAAACTTCTCAAGATAGTTAAGTCCAAAGCAGACTGCAAAGAGTTACAAAGGGATCTCACAAAACTTAATTCGCTGAAAACATCCACTCAGTGTGCTGTGGCAGTCAAAAAAAGTAAACAGAATGTTGGGAATCATAAAGAAAGGGATAGATAACAAGACAGAAAATATCATATTGCCTCTATATAAATCCATGGTATGCTCACATCTTGAATACTATGTGCAGGTCTGGTCACCCCAACTCAAAAAAGATGTATTGGAATTGGAAAAGGTACAGAAAAGGGCAACAAATACGATTAGGGGTATGGAACAGCTTCTATATGAGGAGAGATTAACAAGACTGGGACTTTTCAGCTTGGAAAAGATGACTAAGGGGCAAGATGACCAGACGTTCTGTTTTTAAAGGGACAGTCCCGTTTTTTGGGACTTTTTCTTATAAAGGCACCTATTACCCATCACCACATCCTGTTTTTTCACAGTTGCTATCTGGTAACCCTACTAAACGGGGTGGGGGATATGATAGAGGTCTATAAAATCATGACTGGTGCAGAGAAATTAAACAAGGAAGTGTTTGTAGCACCCCTCTCCACATAGTTACCTCCTTTAACGCCAATCTGCTTACAGCTTTTGACGGACAGGTTTGGGTTCTTTTGGATCCCGCCACCCACCCATCAGGGTATATCTTTATTTTTTTCTATGAAATTATTTGGCAGTGCCTGTACCACCCTTGCTCCTTCCTAGCAGGGTCACCAGGGCAGCTTGGGCAGAGAATTCTAACTACAGAGTAATCCCCACTTACTTGCCAGATAATTGGAGACTTCCAAGAAATAACACAAACACATAAAAATAGATTCAACACAATAATTATATTAAACAGGAGACAAATACAACATAACAGGGTGAAACACTATTTTTAGGGTCACCAGTGCCCACACTGAAAATACTCATGACTTGATGTAGCAAATTTAAACTTAGTGTCCTGTTAGTACACGTACTTTGCTGGGGCTCTTGATGACCTACAACCACAAAATCCTTCCCTGCAGTGGTTTAGCAGTGTGGCTGACTGGGTTCAGCACAGCCCAAAGAACTCACAAGTGGGAGGAGGTGGTAAATCCCTCCACAGGTGTAATAAGCAGCAGGTTATAAAATCCTCAAACCCTAGCTCCCTGGCTTGAGGACACAGTTCAGGGAGTAGGGGGTCCCCAAAACAAATTCTCTGACTAACTAACTAAAAGCTGGTGCACTCACGAACTCCATGAACGATCCTCAGGTTTGAAGATGATGCGGGACTCCTCAGTCACTGCAGAGGGGCTGCTGTCTGTTGGCAGGGATCCTCTTCAGGCAGGAGTAAGGCTGCGTCGGTCCCAGGATTTCACCTTACCACAAAAGGGTGCAGAGCTCAAGGTGTAGGTTATACAACTACCCTAACATCCAAACTGTAGCCTCGTAGCCCAGCCTCCAGTCATACACTCAGCAGGCAGCAGCTCTGGACTAGCAGGAGGTGTTAGTACCGTTATACAAGGCACTGGTGAGTCCTCTCTGGAATACTGTGTGCAGTTCTGGTCTCCCATAGTGAAGAAGGATGAATTCAAACTGGAACAGGTTCAGAGACGGGCTACTAGGATGATCTGAGGAATGGAAAACCTGTCTTATGAAAGGAGACTCAAAGAGCTCGGTTTGTTTAGCCTAACCAAAAGAAGGTTGAGGGGGGATATGATTGCTCTTTATAAATATATCAGAGGGATTAATGTTAGGGAGGGAGAGGAATTATTTAAGCTT
>NC_133790.1:31934498-32042411 GCF_003597395.2 Chelonoidis abingdonii | reverse complement strand
GTCACTTGCTGGTGGATTCTCTGCAGCTTGAGGTCTTCAAACCACAATTTGAGGACTTCAGTAACTCAGACATAGGTTAGGAGTTTGTTACAGAAGTGGATGGGTGAGATTGTATGGCCTGCACTGTGCAGGAGGTCAGACTAGATGATCATAATGGTCCCTTCTGACCTTAAAGTCTATGAGTCTATGAGACTAGTCTCCCCTAAGGAGCTGGAGGCAAATCCAGCCTGGTTGGAGAACTTTCCCAGCAAACGCTACCAATTGGGAATCATCAGTGGGGTAGGAAAACCCAGCTGGGGGATCTGCTGTCAGGTCCCTAGAGACCAGTTCTCAGGGGGAACCTGCCTGCAGGCCTGGGTCTCACCAGCTCCCCACACAACCAGTCCTGCCCTTGCCCTGGCTTACTCCAGTCTCTCCAAAATGGCTTCTCCCCTTTCCTGAACTCCCTGGGAGGGCATCTCACTCCCTATTGGTTGCTGGGCAGACTCTGAGTTTGCCTTGGCTCCCCCTCCCTGAGCTGCCAGCAGACAGAGCCCCAGGAATCTAGGTCATCTCCTGGGGGGTTACATGTTATTTATCCCTTCTCATAACCAAATGAAATTATGGTGGGGCAAGTCTCTGGCCTGTGCTACAAACAGAGCCGGCTCCAGCTTTTTTGCCGCCCCAAGCGGCAAAGTGGAAAAAAAAAAAGGCACGATCGGTGGCAGCTCTACTGTGCAGCTTCATTCTTTGGCAGTGGGTCCTTCCCTTTGAGAAGGACATGCTGCCAAATTGTTGCCGAAGACCCAGACCCCTTTCCACTGGCCTCCCAAAGCACCTGCTTCCTTCGCTGGTGCCTGGAGTCGGCCCTGGCTACACAGGAGGTCAGATTAGATGATCACAATGGGCCCTTCTGGCCTTGGAATCTCTGAACCTAAGTTACTTAGCTGCTACCACCATTAGCCATAACTTGCCTGGGCAGGATGGAAGCTGCTCCCAGTTCCCAGCTGATGCTGTGGTCTGGGTTATATTTTTCTGCCAGCCCCCAGATCTGCGCACACCAAGCCCACGTGGGTCAGGAACCTGGGTCTATGGGAGGTCTGTTGGGAGTGGCAGTGAAAAGAGCACAGTGTGGCCAGTGCAGCTTTGAAGATTGTATGTGAAATGACGGGCACATATTCCAGCCTGTGGCATGGCACTGGGTGCCTCTGGGCTGCGCATGAGTGGACACCAGCCTCACTGGTGCTGCCTGAAGAGTTTGTCTTAAAGGAACATTGTTTTCAAAGGTGATGTCTCTAAAGACATCTGCCAGTTACATAAAGCCACAGCTAACACCAGTCCACCCACCCTGGGTACACCCACCTCCCGGCACACCCATGCCCCCCACCTCCCTCTGAACCCAGCCATGCCCTTACCCCATTCACCCCATGCCACACCCACCTCCCTTTGCAGTCACCCCTGCCAGCACTTAGTCACCCCAACACACCCTTCAGCTCCACCCACTTCCCTGTGTAACCACTCAGACTTGACCTACTTGTACCCAGTCCCATCTCACTCCCCATCCAACACACTCTGTACTCCCCGACACACCCACGACTCCCACCTATAGCTCCAGCACTAGCTGTCCTCATTTCCCAGCCCCCACCCCTTACTCACCTGGAGCTGCACATGCCCCCTCGTGTCCCATAGAAAAGCTGCCCGTGTGCTGGGATCCGGTCCTGCCCCAGCACTCTGCAGGATTTGTCCCAGCCCAGGATCGCTCCCAATCACAGCCGGACCCGGCCACACTGAGATCAGTTTATAAATTTCATTTTTATTTGGATTGAACATAAAAAAAAAAGAAACTCAAATTGACATTAGTCTGATGCTACATCCAGGCTGTAGGGGCGTGAGTGTGTGTGGTGGTCAGGGATAGACACAGGGAGGGAGAACACAGAGGTGACATGGGACGAGAGGGCTGTGTCAGGAAGGCAGTTCAGAAGTGGCTTTCCAGACAAGACACGGAGGGGCTGAGAGCTGAGGCAGCCCCCTCTCAAAGAGGGATAGTGATGTGATCAAGGACAGACCATGGCTAGCTACATTCTGCAATCGATGACTATCTTTGGGGCCCAGAGGGTTACTGGGCTAATAACCCAGCTGTTATACAGCACTTTTCGTCAGGGAAGCAGCATTATCTCCATTTTCCAGCTGGGGAAACTGAGGTACAGAGACTTACCTAAGGTCACTCAGTAGGCCACTGACATAGCTGGGAACAGAACCCAGGTCCCAGTCCACTGGTCTGTCCACTAGGCCACACTGGAAGATGTGGTCAGTTGGGCATAGTCTGTAGGACAGTCCCAGAGGGGGCTGAACAGGCCAAAAGCAGATGAGTCACACACAGCGTGAGCTCCCTTGGCGAGCCCGGATGGCCCTTTCTGATAGGGAGCTTTATTCATGCCCTGGCATGAGTAGCTAGGGAATGTCTCACATGTGGATTTTCTGATGGCAACGGGACCCGAGCTGCAGTACAGACTGAGTGTAAAACCTGACAATTCCTGCAGCCTGTCTTTGCCAATGCCCCCACACCCAGGGCCATATACAACAGGCTCCCTGATGACAACAGCAGCACAGCTGAGGCAAAAAGTGTGTTGCTTCTGGGACATGTGGAGATGGTTATGGGGAGACGGTGCTACAGCTAGTGGTGGAATCCAGCCCTTGCTACTGAGGTCCATGCGATGCCCGAATCTCAAATAGAAAACCTCAGAGAGTGTGTATTGCTGACGGGATGATTTGGTTTATCATAAATATAGAGATATAGAATATATTATATATCTGATAGGACTTTAATCTCTGGTTATAAAAGCACACGCTATTGCATCACTCAGGATGGGGGGGGGACTCCATGCACGGTACATGCACTTTTGTTTTGATCTAAATGTTCCACAAACAGCCATGCGAGTCCAGGTGACCTCTCTTGCCCCGAGGCGAGTGGAAGCCGCCCCAGGGGAACCCATGTGCTCAGCAGACACGATGGCCCCATCTCCTGGAAGGGCGCTCCCAGTGGAGGAGTGGAAGGGCGGATGTGGGTGAGGAGTTGGTGGGTGTGCACAGGACACGTTCCATGGAGGAATAGTTTGTTTTTTTCCTCCCCCCTTTGTGTATATATTCTATAATATATATATATATTTATATATGTCTGTCTGTCTTTGTTCTTCTGGTAAGCAGTCTGTCTGTCTGGGTTACTTCATCCCGCTCCTCAGCACCTGATTGGCAGCGATCAGCATGACGCTGATGATGAAAGCGATGGCGAAGGCGCAGATGAGGCTCTTCCGGACACACGTCTGTCGGATTTGCTGGTTCGAGCAGGCTGCGGGGGAATGGGCAGAGAGAGAGAAAGGGGAGATGCAGGTTAGTTTGGTGTCCTCTGTCACCCACCTAGTCCCAGGCTCATCTGAAAGATTCACCCACACCCTTCACACACAGTGACTTCAGGTAGCCTTCTGCTTCCTTCCATTTGCTGTCCCTGCTTGCAGTCCTTCCTGCTAGGAAGTTCCTGGCATCTCCTACCTGGGATGCTGCAGGTGCGAGAGTCACTGTGCAGGCTCCCTCCAAGATGCCAGGTGGCCTTGCTGTGAAGCCCTGGCATGGTGCTTTGCCACTTGCCATGCAGAGTGGCAGCTGGCCTGCAAAGCACCCAAGTGGCCTCCTCCTTCATTAAAATTCCGAGCAGCCCAGAGCCAGAGTAGAACAGTCATTTCCTTAATTAAAATGAAAAAAAAGGAGCAATAGAGCTCAGTCTCTCTGGCTGGCGCAGTCCCTGGCTCCTCAGGGAGAGGCATCGGGCAGCGTGTCAGCGCCTTTCCTCACCCAGAAGGCCTGTGATGTTGGGTACTCACAAAAGTCACCATGTTCTAGATGTCCAGCGATCCCAATGGTCTCTGCAGTGGCTGAGCATAGAGACTGTACTGAATCATAGCCTTTGTGGGGTAGCAACATCCATAGTCCATGGGGGTATAGAACACAGTGACTTCTATGGGCCAGGTGGGTGTAGAACATGGTGATCTCTACCAACCACATGTGCATGGAACATGGTGATCTCCAGTGTGTGTGGATGCTGTATGGAAATATTTGTGACCCCTGTGGTGTACATGTGACCAGAGAGGGTGACATGTCTGAAACATGGAGTATACATGGGTAGAAGGTGGTGACCTCCATGAGATGTGTATAGAGTATGGGGAGCTCAGAAGTGTACATGCCCAGAATGTAATGACTTGACATTCTCTTGGGTGGGCTGGCGAATAGGGTGTGGACAGGGGAGCCACATATTAATCAGCCATATTTGTTGGCCTCATATTGAGAGCGGTAGCCAATCAGTGCAGAGGGATTTACTGCAGCTAATCAGAGCAGATGTATTTGCATAATTGTAATATATCTGCTCAAGAAAGTACAAAGCCCTACGCTGTAATTGTCTAACAATGCTCTGATTGTCAGCCAATCAGAACACTGGGATTTGCATACTGTACCATGACTGATAAATAACTCTATAGTCATACAACTCAGAACTCATCAGCCAATCAGAGTGCAGGGAATCCCCTAAGGAGAGAGGAGTGTTCAGTTAGAAATCAGGAAGTGCACTTTGATTCCCTTAGGCAATTAGGGATAAGACCTTACCTTACCCATGTAAGCAGAGTCAGGATGAGCTGTACCCTGACATCTGGTGGTGAAGTATGGGAAGTGTGGAAAGAATGTCTGGAATGAGAAAGCTCAAATATTTGCATAGGCACGCCTACCCCATCCCAGACTGCCGAGCTGTGGGACTGCTTTGTGACAGAAATGACTCAACCTCAGTTGGGTGGTACTTGCTAGACAAGGGACATGGGTTCCAAAACCCTGTGAGAGAGAGAGGTTGGGGACAGGTATTTGTGGTCTGGTGGTGCAGGCTCCTTGAGGAAGCTAGAAAGCACACAGTTGCACCCCCTCCTCTCTCACTTGTGGAATCGTCAGAGTATGACTATCCCCTTTTTTACTTCCCTTAAGACTCATAGAATACAAGGTTGCTGAGACTGAACTCACTTTGGGCTAATGGTGCACTAGCACTGGCTCCGCCTACTATGTGCTGAGATCACTAAGAGCCTGAAATTTACTCCGAGCTGGGAGCACTGAGTACTGTGCTAAACTAGTGGGGGAGCCTGAAGCTATAACTGTAGGAAACAGAGCAGCTGGCGGAGATGGGGCAGTGTATTGGGGATGGCTGAGAGCGGACCAACAGGATCAGGCCCTGGTGGAGTGGAGCGGCTGCAGGCGGAGTAGCATGTGGGGTGTGTGGAGCAGCCCACAGAAGCGGAGGCGGAGCCGAGCAGGTCTGGCTGCAAACACGTGAGCAGCTACGAGGTCAAGCTGAATTGGAGCGGAGCAGGTTTGTGAGCGACGGCCAGAGGGCAGAGTGGAGCTGCTGATAAGGCGGAGGGCAGTTCGTGGAGAAGGCCGGAAGCAGAACCCACGCGAGAGGCAGGGCAGCTTGGTCCCTGGACCACGTAAAGGTGCCTTTTTCCCCAGGCTTGGGGGGAGGGACCTCTACAGATAGACTCTGTATTTCTGGGGTGGCAATTGATCCATGAGACTTGGGTTGTTGGACTTTGGAGTGGTGGACTTAACACCCTAAGGGGGAAAGGACATTGCCAAATGTACTTGGGGGGTGGTTAGGTTTGTGTTATAAACTCTGTTTGTGGTGTTTCTTCATGAATGGACCACATTGATTCACTTCCTTTTTAAAAAGATTTCGCTTACAGCTCAACTCCTGCTGCGAGAGCGGAAGTATTGCCTCCTAGAGGCGCCCAGGGGGTGTGGTCTATTGTAAGTGTCCCAGGTCACTGGGTGGGGGCTCGAGCTGGTTATGCCTTGTGTTATTGAAACGGAACCCCTGGATACTGAACCTGGCCCTTGTTGCTGCCAACTCAGAGGGGCAGAAGGGTTACACCCATTATCAAAATGCAGCCATCTCTGGGGCGGAACAGGCCAGCTGTCCTTCTAGACATTAGGTTCTGCCATGGCCCCTATTATTTGTCTCCCCTCTAAACTAAACAGCCCAAGATCCTTTCAGTCTCTCCTTGTATGGGATTTTCTCCAGGGCTGCAATAATTTTTGTCATTCCCTGTGCTGACAGGCTGTATACCTCGTCCTGGCTCTGACAGGGGGAATGTGAGCCTGGGGGAGCAATTAACTTGCCTGGCTGCACATGGAGAGTGGGCCAGGACTTATTAAGGGTGAAGCCTAGCTGGGGAAGGAGCTGGGTGATGACTATAAAGACAGGAAGCTGGCAGCAGCAGGGGGGCCTGCAGGGAGAGAGGGAAAGGAACTTGGCAGTCTAGGACCAGAGATTGGTGAGACTGTGGCGAAGAAGGATGGCTCCTGCAGGCTGATGAAGAAGCCTGGGAGAACCTGGAAGACACAGATCTGGAGCAAGCCCTTGTGGCCAGCCCTGACCCAAAGGCAGGCACTGGACCTCAGGGGAGAAGCCCTAGATGGTGCTCAGTGTTACAAAGAGCCCAGAGAGGTGCTGTGGGAGACGCTTATGGCAGCAAGGAGACAAGGGAGGCAGTGGAAGGTGTTTGAAGGGGGTATTGTGGGACCCCTTGATGTTGCTATTTAAAAGCCAAACAGCCTTCCAGGAGTCTGGGGCTAGTCAGACCCCTGGAAAATCTTGCATTTCAAGAGTTTTAAAGAAGTAAAATTTGAGTTCTGTTCGTATTTTGCTGTGATTTCTATTTGTGACCCCTGTGGCTCTGCTGCTGTTGCTCTGCTTAGCATGGGTTAACCTGGGACCTATCTCTGCCTTCCTGGCAACAATTTGGGATCCCTTGAAGAGCATTGTGGGAGGGCAAATATCCCCTCTGCTTTGGTGGTGCCGGTCCTGGTCCAGAGGGCGGATGTGAAATGGCCACTTAACTCAGACTGCACAAAACCTGCCTCTAGCTCAGAGTGCTGGGCAAAGCCAAGGTCTCCAAGGACCCCCACCCACACATGGCCTGACCGTCTCATGCTCCTGGGTTGCCCCCTGACCTGAGAGGGGGGAACCAGGTGGGGGGGAGAGGGACACAGCCCAGTGTCCCATGGTGGATGGGAAGACCCGTATTCGCTCGCGATGCATCACAACAAGCCCACTGACCTGCTCCCTGCATCTCCAGACAACTCTGTAGGGGCAAGGTGGCTGATGTGGGCAGGTGACAGGGGAACAGGGACCGCAAGTATGGCTTGCTCCTTACAGTGGTCTGGCTCCAGGGCTGGCCCACAAGATTTTGGCACCGGCGGTGGGGAGCTCAAATGATGCCCCCATGTCCCCTTGCTTGGGACAAAACTCTGCCTTCTTCCTGTTCTACTCCTCTCATCGTACTGCTCTGCTACCCACCCCAAAAAAGGAGAACTAACAACTTAAAATGCCTTGTTCAAAAATTTTAAGTAACACTTAACTTTCAAACGCCTGAACAGCAAATGTAACTTTTCTTGTCTGCATAGTAAACACTGGCATTTTTCTCTGTTTGAATAATCAAAGTGGTGCTTTCCGTGCCTTCTTGGCAGGACTGCCTAGAGGAGGGGGCAAGTGGGGCAATTTGCCCCAGGCCCTGCAGGGGCCCCTACGAGAGTTTTTCGGGGCCCCTGGAGTGGGGTCCTTCACTTGCTCCAGGGGCCCTGGAAAACTCTTGCCAGGCCCTGGCCCCCAGAGCTTCTTCCACTCCGAGTCTTCAGTGGTGGGGGGTCCTTCCGACCCAGGGCGGAAGGATCCCCCGCCGCCGAATTACTGCCGAAGCAGGACTCGCCACCGAAGTGCTGGGTCTTCGGCGGTAATTTGGCGAAGGGTCTTTGGGGCAGTTTGGCGGCGGGTCCCGGAGCGGAAGGACCCCCCGCTGCCGAATTACCGCCATAGTGGGGGCCCCCCGCCACCCAAGACCCCAGACCCCAGACCCCCTGAACCCTCTGGGCGGCCCTGCCTCTTGGTTGCAAAGATTTGAACTGCTTCTTGAAGGTCCACAGTCTGGGCCAGTTCATGCTTTACTGAGATGGTTGCAAGGCCGACCAGCCTCTCCTGTCATTGTGGAGCGTAGATGTGTTTTTATTAACTTCAGCTTGGAGAAGCTGCGTTCTCCACTGTCAACTGTTACAGGAAGTGTTAGAAGTATGTGCAGAGCAACAAAAGCATTTGGAAAGAGGCTGGTCATCTTATTTGTGCACATATATTCCAGAACAGACTTTGGAGTTGATCCTGCTGGAATGTATCTTGAAAGGGCTTTCAGTTCATCACCTAAATCACTCGCATCAATATCGTGCACATCATCATGTGTCAACACTGTCTCTAGTGCCCTGCATTGCTGGTGCAGGTCTTCTTCAGGTATAGTGAGGAGTTTTGGAATATCCTACAACATCCCAAATATACGCTGTGTTCCTTGAGCTGCACGAAACGTTCTTCAACTGACTGTATTGCACAGTCTAGCACCTGGTTAAAGAATTCAACTTTGAATTGTAGTTTGGGATCTCTTATGGGATTATCCCCTGCCTCATAATCAAAATGTCTTCTTCAGTGACTCTTGTATTCTTGAATGGGTGGGAAAATAGCTTCAATGTGAAGTTCCTCTGCCAACTTCTGTGCACTCTTCAGAACGTTTTGAAATCCCTCATCTGACGGGTAAGACTGTAGGTATGACTTCGCTTTGTCCAGTTCCGTTGCTCCAGATATATCAAGGTCAACACCTTGGAGTCTCTTGCTTACAACGTTTATTTCAAACAGTATGTCAGGCCACAACACTAAGCCACACAGAAATGTGAAGTTATGTAAGTTTCTGGTGATTCCATTTCTCTCTCCACGGTCTCCCATGAACCGTTCCTGTCATAGCATTATCTCCATACTGGCAACTATGGCATCATCTATCTTCCCAATGTGGTGTTTGATAGGCTTTATCACCTCCACAACTTTCCCATCTGTGTGCACTCAGTGGTTTCAGTGTCAGAGAGGAATGTTTCCAGATGTTGCTTCAAAATTTGCCATTGATGAGTTGATGCAGATGAAAAATACATAGATGCTGCAAATTCAGGGCCAGCTCCAGCCCAGTGCACCAAGCACGTGCTTGAGGCGGCATGCTGCGGGGGCGCTCTGCCGGTTGCCGGGAGGGTGGCGAGGCGGCTCCGGTGAGCCTCCGCAAGCGTCCTGTGGAGGGTCCGCTGGCCCGTGACTCCAGGGCGGGGCTTCCATTTGGAGGGGTGCATTTTGCGCTTCCTCGGCGGCAATTCGGGGGGGGGGGTCCTTCCGCGCTCCAGGTCTTTGGCGGCAATTCTGTGGCGGGTCCTTCACTTTGCTCCGGGACCCCCGCTGAAGTGCCCGAAGACCGAGAAAACGGAAGGACCCCCCGCCGCAGAATCGCCGCGCCGACCGGGAGAGTGGAAGGACTCCTGCCTAGGGCGCCAAAAACCCTGGCGCCGCTCCTGGTGTGGCTCCGCTGGAGCATCCACAGGCCCGCCGTGGGAGGTCCACCGGAGCCGCGGGACTGGCGAGCGGCAGAGAACCCCCCATGGCGTGCCGCCGTGCTTGGGGTGGCGAAATTGCTAGAGCTGGCCCTGTTCAAATTACATTAAAAAATTTGGCAGCCTAATAGAAACTTATGCTGCATCACTGACCACCAAGTTCAACGAATGAGAACTGCATGGGACACAAAAGCTCGAGAGTTTAAGCACTCACATCCTCACTGGGGCTGGAAGGCTCCCCGTAAACATTTGTGTCTATGTATCTCAGGATGAGCTCCTTCCTGCTTAGATAGAAAAGCTTCCTTTGCTTTCTTTCTTTTTCTGAATGCTGCCCCAGAGGGGCGTTTTCTTCTTTCACTCATGACTGCTGTTCTGTGCCAATATAGTGGCTCTCAACCGGGGCCGGTCCAGGCCCAGCGTGCAAGAGCGTGCTTGGGTGCACGCCGCAGGAGGAGCTCCGCCGTTGCCGGAGGGCGGCAGGCGGCTCTAGTGGGCCTCCCACAGGCGTGCCTGCGGAGGGTCCGCTGGCCCGCGGCTCCCGATGAGCTTCCACAGGCACGCCTGTGGGAGGTCCACCGGAGCCCAGGACCAGCAGACCTCCACAAGGACGCCTGCGGGAGGTCCACCGGAGCCGCGGGACCGGCAAGCGGCAGAGCCCCCAGTGGTGTGCTGCCGTGCTTGGGCGGGAAATGGCTAGAAACCGGCCCTGCTCTCACACTCAGTTGAAGGGGACAAAATAAGCAGGCTGGTAGCAGGGCCTGAGTGAGGGAAGATATCAGCGTCTTAAGGGCCTAACTGGCTCCTACTACTTCAGGTGACTGCCTGTTCCCCTCCAGTGGATTCAGGGAAGCAGCAGGAACCAGGAAGCCCCCTGAGAAGCTGGTGTTAATCAGTCCAGGCTCCTGTGGGTGCTAGAGAGGTACATAAGAGGCTCCTCCTCCTCCCTCTCCCTGCAGCTCCTGCTGCTTTCTGTTATTCCCTCTCACCTTTTCTCCTGCCTGCCTGTTATGTCTCTTGTGCCCCCCTTCCTCCAGCACAGCACTCCACCATCTCTGTGCACCAGCAGCAGACACAATTTTCTACACTTTGGGTCCTAGTGGCCCCCCCACAGTCTGGAACCTGAGGCGGCTGCATCAGTTCACCTCATGGTAAGGCCAGCCCTGTCTGGCTGCTCCAGGCAGCAGCAGAGATGGACAGCAAGTCCCTGGACGCTGATTGTAAGCTCCTTGGGGCAGTGTCTGTACGGAGCCTAGCACCGTGGGGCTTGGGCCATGCTCCTAGGCGCTATGGTAGCAATAGTGAGTGACAGTGCTGGGGAAGGGTCACTTACGCTCCACGTCGACAGGGCACTCCTCGGCATTGCCCATGTGGCTTTCCTCTTCCGTCATGATGATGTTCTCAATGTCCTTCATGGACAGGTGTTCGCAGAAGGTGTCGTAGAGCAACCGCTTCAGCTCATCCACCGTCAGCTTCTGCATGTCGCACTGTGGGAAGGGGAAGCAGCACACAGACCCCTCAGGGGGGGATTGCAAGAACCGCCGCATGTTCACATGATCTCCCTTGGGCATCATATGACTTCCAGCTGTGTGTCATGGGGACCGGAGCCTGGCACGGCTGTCCCGGATCAGTCACCACCGCACACCTCTGGTCACGCAGGGAGCACTGCCGTAGCACAGCAGCTGCTGATCTCACATGGGGCACAGGCCTGGCACCGTGGTCCCCGACACCTGGCCGTCATGCAGTATGCTTGGTGTCATGGCTGTCATGTGACCTAACCATTGAGGGCAGGGACACATTGACCCCTGTGCTGGCAGTAGGGAGGAAGAGGAGCCAGGGGAGGCCCACGGTGTGATTGACAGGCATGATGGCAATGTCACAGATAGGCAGCTGCCCTGCCAGAGTGATGGCTGGAGCAAAGACTAGACTGTGCCCTACAGTGCACCCCACCAGTAGTGTAGCTAGTGGGATGCATCAGAAGCAGCTGCTTCTCCTCCCCACATTTTTAAAAACGCGGCGCCTCACTGGCTCCACTCTGAACGGCCTGCCTGGCTTTCGCCCCACCCCCGCTGATCAGCTGTGTCTCCCAGCAGGAGGGAGATAGCTGATTGCGGGGCAGAAGTGGCGCCAGCCGGCCAGCACAACCAGCAACACGGCCGAAGGAGCTGTGGGATGGGCGGCTGCGGCAGGCTGGCGCGGACGCAGCTCGCTCGGACCATGCCTGGCGGGGCTTGCTGCCTTCTTCCCCCGCCTCCCAAGAGGTAGGGGCAGAGCTGAGCTGGGCTGGTGCTGCATGCGGCGAGCCCCTCCCAGGCTCTCCCGGTCCCGGGGGCAGCTCCAGCCCCCTCTGCACAGAGAGCCCCGGGGACTCCAGCCCACTCCCATCCCCGGTAACCCCTCCCCAAGCTCCATACCCCGTGTACCCCTCCCATGTACCCTGTGCCCCTGCGTTTCCCTCCCCTTCACCTCCCCTTGTACCTCTGTCCTCTGCCAGCCTCCCTGTACAGCCATGGGGGGGTGGCGTGGCCGGGGGGGCGCAGCATGGCTCCAGTGTGGCCGGAGGAGCCAGCCAAGGGGGGGAGGGGGCGCGGAATGGCCGGAGGAGCCGGGGGCGTGGCCAGAGGAGGAGCCAAGGGGGGTGTGGCCAGAGGAGGAGCCAAGGGGGGTGTGGCCAGAGGAGGAGCCAAAGGGGGGTGCCTTTTTTATGTTTGCTTGCTCCCCCTGCTGTTAAAACCTGGCTACGCCACTGCACCCCACCAGCCCTTAGTCACACTGACACCAGGAGCTCTTTGCTCTTATAGGGCTGGAGTCAGTAGGGTGAGCAGATGTCCCAATTTTATAGGGAAAGTCCCGATTTCTGGGTCTTTTTCTTATATAGGCTCCTATTACCCCCACCCCCCGTTCCGATTTTTCACACTTGCTGTCTGGTCACTATAGGAATCAGGGGCCCTGAGTCCAGTTTTCCCATCAGGGCCCTGACTGTCTCCTTTTTAGGAGTTGAAGCACAAACAGGAAACCACCCCCAACCAGGAAAATGAAACTAAGCCCTGCCCTGGGTTCTGCCGTGTGAGCGTGCCCCAGGTGTGGTGTGTCCAAGGAGGGCTGATGAGCCTCCCAGAGGAGAGGCTCCTGGAGATGCTAAAGAAGGGTGAATTGGGCTCCTGGGGAGCAGTGCAAATCAGAAAGAGGCCAGGCTGTACCCTGATGTAACCCCACTGAGACCAACAGGGCTGGGCCAAAGGTAGGGTTGATCCAGAGGCAGCTGCTCATATCAAAACAAAGCTAAGTCGCATGAAAGAAGATGCTCCCCTAAGGTGTTTCTCTTGTGAGCAAGGGAGGAGTGGGCATGAGGCAGGCCCATGGCTTGCTCCTTCACTTCTCTGGTGTGCAGAAAGTAGACCTGGCTTTCCAGAAACGAGGTGTGGTCAAGGCCAACTCCCTCCCACCCCCAGAATCCCTTCCAAGAAACTTCCAAGTGGGGTTTTCAGCAGATACAGGTGCTGGGGTGGGTGGGTGAGTGAGGGGTCACTGCTGGAGGGGTGGGACGGTGTATGGTAAGGGCAGGCTCATTGATGGGGGGGCGTGTGGTGGAGGGAGGGGGTCAGTGCTCTTTGCGGGGGGCTCTCTGGCTGGGCTTGTGGCAATTGTCATTGGGGCACAAGGCAGCGGTGTGTCCGTGCTGCACCACAGTCAGGGTAGGAGCAGTGGGGTCAGCACAGGTTCCCTGGGGAGTCACATGAGCATTCCTTGGGCACGTCAGTTGTTACCTCTCCTGCCTCCAGCTGCGTTCCCTGTATCTGCTCCTTCCCCCCTCAGGCTATCTGCTTACGTGATTGCACTGACCCCATCAGCTGCCCCTTGGTGCTATTTGGAATAGAGAGGGTCCATGTTGGAGCCTGCTGTGGCTGGTACAGGCAGTGGCTGTTTGCTGGGGACCTGGTAAATGAGGAACTCTCATGGGTGCTGTCCTACCACAGCCTCTTCTCTGTATGATGCATCTGCCCGCCCCTCACCCAACCCCGAACACTGGCTGCTCCTTCCATATTAGAGCCCCAGGGGCCTGGGGGGAGAACTGGGATCAGTCTGTACTTCTTGGCCTGGAGTAACTTTGGGATATGCTCTCCCTCTATGTCCATGACTCCCCTACCTCAGGTTGGGGATCTCAAGAGGAGGCGTCAGGGCGAAGGAAGGGCGTGGAGAGGGCTACAGATGAGGCACCAGTTACCTTCCAGAAGACAGTGTCGAAGTCTGTGCCATGGAACTTCTTGGGAATCCCCGAGGTGGAGAGCTTGGGCCCCAGTAATGTCACAAACTCCTCAAAATCCACTTGCCCATCCCCTGAGAAAGAAAGAGGCACGAGTTACTTCCCCTGGGTGCAGGTGGGATGCTCAGTGGAGCTTTTTTCTTCTCTCCCCCTTTGGTGCCCTGTGTATACATTTTCCAGCCAGACCCAAACTGATTTCAGCCCAAACTGGAACATTGTTTTTATTTAAAAGTCAAATTTCCTTCTGAGAACACAGAAAAAATGATTTCCCCATGTTGTCAAACTGGGGTGGGTGGGAAGGGGTCCCCTGTTTTCTGACCCATGCTAATGGTTTGCCCTGGGGGGTGGCAATCACAGACCCCCTGGGGTTGCTGATCCAGGGGCTCCATCTCTGGCATGGGGATGTGGCCAGTGTGATTTGCTGGAGGTGGGGTGGGGGGAATCCTGCCCATTCCCCTGGCCTCGCTGGAGAGATCCACCCCATCGTCCCCTGAGCTCTGCCTCTTCCCATCAACCACCAGCAGGGGGCACCAGCACTAGAGCGCCTGTGGAGAGACGGGAACGGGCCAAATCCCTCCCTAGCCTCCCCTCCCCTACCACAAGACCTATGGGACCCCATAGCTGTGGAAGAAGAACTGACGAGGAGAGAGACAGAGGGTGGGAAAGGGAGAATGAGACAAAAGAAACTTGCAAGAGAATCAGGTGTAGGGGCAGGGGAGAGTGGTCCTGGACAGAAAGAGATGCTGGGTACGTGGAAACAAGGGCCTGATTTGCATTGCCCAACACCTGGAACTGTGCAAAGGGGCAGGAAATGCTCCTGGCTAGATCGAGTAGCTTTTCCCACCAACTCTGTGCTGATGTCGGTGAGAATCAGGCCCAGAGCTGGGAGCAGTGGAGATGGGGACTTGCAGAAAGGGAGCAGAGCATGTGAAACAGGAAAGAAAATAGGCTGAACTTGGATGAGAGAGTGAGGAGCTCAGGGCTCAAGAGCCAACAAGCACTCTGTGGGGGCAGCCGGGGGGGGCTGTGAGGCAGGAGCCCAGCTGGACACAGGGACAGTGAGATTCATATGGGTGAGAGGTTGGCACAGTTTGAACAGAAAGGTTCATTTTCAGTGAAAAACTGGCACTTTCCCCAAAATGACTCGTTTTTTCAAGAAAAATCATCGACACTGTCAAAATATTATTTATGTTGTGGTAGTGCCTTAGAGCCCCGGCCCTGGCCTGGCGTTGTTGCGCTAGGTGTTGTATACACCCAGAGCAAAGGGGCCATCCCTGCCCCCAGAGCTTACAATCTGATGTAAATCTTCCGGGATTTATTTTCAAAAATGCTCCTGCCCTTCCCTCCTCCTTGATATTTTGGGTTGAAATGTTTTCCCAAAGGTTAATTTTTTGATAACCATTTCTGTGGTGTTTTCAATATTCACTTTAAATCAGTAAATGCAAAATTTTGACTAGATGAAAAATGGGTCAGTTTTGAACCCTTCAGCCAGCTTTGAAGTTCTGACAGGGCCGGAGCTCTGCCCAGTGGCTTTTGTACCCCGTCCTGTCCCCCTGGCTCAAAGGACACGTGTGTGGTAATGCTCTGTTGCACAGTTCACACAGCAGGGTTGGCTGCTTGTGCCAAACCCTGATTTCCAAATGCAGCCCTGTTAACGGGCTAGATACAGTCTCTGGGCTGGTGCAGGGGAATCCCCCATTGATCACAGCACAGAGCATCCATGCTGTGTGGGGACATGCCATTGCACAGCGATATCTGTGGCAGCCGGGAGGGGTGGGCGACATTGGGGACAGAGGCAGGGATAGTGTGAGCCACATGGGCACTATGGATTAAGCCATCGGCACCAAGAGAGGGACCTGGCCAGTCAGTGTGAGCATGTGGCTCGAAGGGTAAGTGAGAAGGAGAAAGCATGATGCAGAGGAGATGTAAAGAGATGACAGGCAGAAAGACGGAGGGAAATAGAATGGAGTGGAGGAGAGCGAGACAGCTAGGGCAGAGAAAACAGAAGAGAGAACAATCCGAGTGAGAGAGACATGAGCAGAGGAGATAGGGAACGATCTCAGCCAGAGTTTGAAGAATGTTATCAGGTTCCCCCCCAGTCCTCTTTTCTCCAGACTAAACATAGCCCGTTTTTTAACCCTCCCTGACATGTCAGGTTTTCAAAACCTTTGATCATTTCTGTAGCTCTCCTACCTGCCTGTACTTCAAACCTGTCCTCAGGACACAGACACTGGGTCAGATTGGCAGAGACCCTGGGTTTTTTCCGCCTTCCTTTGGTGCATGGGGCATAGATCACTTGCAGGTTTAAACTAGTGTAAATGGTGAATTCTCTGTAACATGAAGTCTTTAAATCATGATTTGAGGACTTCAGTAACTCAGCCAGAGATTAGGGGTCTGTTACAGCAATGGGCGGGTGGGGTTCTGTGGCCTGCAATATGCAGGCAGCCAGATTTAGGTGATCATGATGGTCCTTTCTGGCGTTAAAGTCTGAGTCTAAGAGTCATGGTAACTGCAAAAGCCTCTGATTGGATCTCCCTCTGCTGTCCCAGAGCAAGCAGGTATGGAGGTCCCATTAGGGAAGTATGCTTGTGGGCTCACGCAGCAGGAAGGCCAATACCCTGGAAACTAGTGGGCAGTGAGGCCTGGTCTACACTACGCATTTAAACCGAATTTAGCAGCGTTAAACTGATTTAACCCTGCACCCATCCACACAACGAGGCCCTTTATATCGATATAAAGGGCTCTTTAACCTGGTTTCTGTACTCCTCCCCGACGAGAGGAGTACCGCAGAAATCGGTATTGCCATGTCGGATAATTAGGGTTTAGCATGTTTGTGGCATCTCAAATCTCGACAGGATTGGCCTGCAGGTCGGGGCTTATACCACAGTGCACTCATTGGTGACCTCTCTTGGAAAGCAATCTCTCTGAACGTAGGATTACACTGGCCAGGTGTAGATCAGGGAAAGCCCTCCGCGAACTATTTGGTATTGCCATTTCCTGTTTTGCCAGCTTTGGAGCTCGCTGTTCCACACGGGCTTCGGAGGCAGCGTAGTTCCCAATCGAAAGAGCTCCGCTATCGATCCGTTACAGGAGATGTAACTGGATCTGATCGCTGTGTTATGTGTGGAGACAAAATCTGTTCTACACCAGCTCCGTGTACCATGAGATACAATGCCTGCATTTGAAAAAAATCTCCGGCTATGATACAGAGTCCGACAGCACGTGTATGCGTGACAGGTAACGGAAAGCCACAGAATCAACATGGCTATGCTCATGGAGTAGGAGGTGGGGACTGAGACTCCAGCTTATCCCACGGTCCCCTGCTAGTCTCCAAAAAGCATTGCATTCTTGGCTGGAGTTCCTCGTACTGTAGCAAAAACGTCTTTGTCCTGGGTGTTCCGGTATATCTCTGTCAACTTTTACAACCCCTCCCCCCCGTGAAAGAAAAGGGAAAAAATTCATTTTCTGCTTGGCCCCTGGGTAACAAATGGGCATGACTACTCTGTCATTCCTGGCAAGACGGCTTGCCAAATTGCTGGGTAACCGTCCCTCATCTAAGCACTGGGGCCTGAGCTCCATCAGCCCCACCCCGCCCCCTTTCGTCTCGTCTAAACGAAGATTCTGTACCTCCCTGGACTATCATGCAGCTGGAGGCTGCACTCTCCTCCTCATCTTTATTCTCGCTAATAAAGTCAGTGCGTTTTCTTATTTCCTGCATTTCTTTAATTACTTTCATCCCACAAATGGGGGACACTGCCAACCGCGTAGCTCAGGGAGTGGTTTGCGGGGAGGAGGGACTAGCAACGAGTGGGCGTTGTGCAGGGGCACCCCCTAGTAACTGGGCTGCCCCCCCCTTACGAATTTGCATTGTGGTCATCATTTCTGCCCAGGATCTTGAGCGTCTGGACCGGCCAGTGGCTCTGCTCTCTGGCTCTCTAGTTAACTTGTCTACCCTCGTTTTCTAGGCAGGATGACTTCTAATTTTTAGACTCAATAAACATCAGATGAAGGAATGGGACCCTAGGGAGTCATGTCCATTGTTGCCATGCGCCCTTGGCCTGACCTCAGTGAGGCCAGCCCAGTCGAGTGTCACCCAAACACTAGGCAGACGGTACAAAATATTGTATAACTGTCAATTCATCTCGCCAATTTACAATGGCAGACGATGCAAGTAGGATGGTAACCATCTCTGCTACCTTGCAAAGGCAAATGAATGCTCCTGATGTAGCATGCTAGTACCACGTCTGTCAGCAGCATCCAGGACACATATGGTGACAGTGACAAAAGGCCCTAAAACTAGGCTTCCATGGTTGCCATGCTATGGCCCGTCTGGCAGGCAATTCAGGGAAAAAGGGCAAGAAATGATTGTCTGCCGTTGCTTTGATGGAGGAAGATTTTGAGTGACGACATTTACTCAGAATCACCCATGACATTGCATTGTTTTTGCACCATCATGTATTGGGATCTCAACCCAGAATTCCAATGGGCGGGGGAGACTGAGGGAACTATGGGATAGCTACGGGATAGCTACCCACAGTGCAACGCTCCGGAAATCGACACTAGCCTTGGTACATAGACGCACACCACCGAATTAATGCGCTTAGTGTGGCTGTGTGCACTCGACTTTATACAATCTGTTTTACAAAACCGTTTTATGTAAAATCGGAATAATCCCTTAGTGTAGACATACCTTGAGACAGGGCTGCAGCCTCCTTCTGGGACTTGCTAATATCCATCCCAGAGATCTGGGGCTTGTGCCAGCAAAGCCAGCAGCCTCTGGGTAATTATTAGGGGATGCCATCATTAATGCTCTCCTGCTGGTAACTTCCTTCCGCTGTCTCTGAGAGAGTAGGGCCCTCTCCAGAACTGCAGCCTGCCAGCAGGATCGGACACTCAGAGACAAAAAAACCCAAAGATCACAGGGCTCCCTGAACTGTTGCCAGCTAAGGACAAGAAGAAACTCTGATCCCACCTCGTTGCTAAGGTTCTGAGACACAATAAAAGGGCTGAGCAGGAGAGCAGAGCCTGGGAGCTTCTGTGACAATGCTGCTCGTGAGCTGGGGATCAGAACTTGGGGAGGGGTTACCAGGGAAGATGGGCCATCTGAGCTCTGGGGATGCTGCAGGAAGAGCACTATTGCAAGGCGATGGGAAGTTGGAGCACCAGTATGTTTAACCAGGCCAGAAAGGAAAGATGTTAGCTAATGAGGCCAAGTTTCTTCTAGGAACAGAGTGGTATTTAAACTACCCCCTCCTCATTGTAGCAACCTGCATGGAACTTGGAGGGAGGAGCACCGGGTGCAGGAGGGAAGAGTGTGAAGATTCCTCACAAAATCAGTCTGTGTGCACATGGCTGGAATGCTCTTTCTAAATTGTCCTTTTAGTAAAGAGCCAGTTTAGTTTTCTGAATTTGGAGTTCTCATGTGCTATTACCTGGCATGCAGTACATGAAACACGAGTGACATATTTGCCTCCCCCTGTCTCAGTCATAGTTGAACATGGTGTGGCTGCTGGTGTGAAGGGAACCCTTCAATCCCCGTACAAGCCCGATTGGGCAGGAAACAGAACAGCCCAAATGCAGGAGTTCATTTTCTGAACCTATCTCAGGGGGCCAAGATCTTCCCCAGGCTGGTGGGGGGCGGGGCAGGATCAGGCATGGCAGGCCAGGTGCCATGCTTTTTGGGCATGCTTCTCTTCCTTGTGGGGAGGGATAGCTCAGTGGTTTGAGCATTGGCCTGCTAAACCCAGGGTTGTGAGTTCAATCCTTGAGGGGGCCATTTAGGAATCGGGGACAAAAATCTGTCTGGGGGACTAGATGACCTCCTGAGGTCCCTTCCAACCCTGATATTCTATGGTCAGGAAGCCTTTAAAGAGGCTGGGGGGTGTTGGAGATGTAGCTGCTACCCTTTCTGGAATCAGGTGTCTGTCCTACACCAGCAGGCCTAGTGCTCAAGGCACCATGCATCACCATGAACAAAGCTTTGTGACAAGTCCATCCTGCAGGACAAAAACCTTGGGGATGGATGGGGGGCTAGCTTGGGAGGCCTTTGGAGGGGGAAGGTGTGAAATGAGTTGGGATCTCACAAAACACCCTCCACAACTTGCTGAATTGGCCTTGCTGATGATGGCATTCTGAGCAGAGAGAGCAAGGAGAGAATGATGTTTGGAGACTAAACTCCCCTCTCGCCCAGAACTGGACCCCTACAGGGCAGGGCTGACCCACATTGGTGGGGCAGAGCAGTGGGGTGCTTGCCCTGCATTGGTCTGTCCTGTGGCTAAAAGGAACTTTGGTCTCCAGTGCTGGCACTAAAAATTAATAAGGGAGGGAGCTGGCAGCCTTGCCTGAAGGGCTTTTAAAAGTTAAGAACTCCCCACCCCATCCAATAAATTAACATGCTGTTTAAGGTCCCAGATCAGTAAAAGAGCGAAAGGTGCAGATTTTAAAGTGATCAAAGGACTGTAAACCTGCCTCTGATCTCCATGGCCATCTGTACAGTGGAGCTGCTCTCTATTATACCCATGTCAGAGAGACCAGAGTCCAGCCCATTGTGTGGAAAAACAAAGGGACTGGTTCTGTCCCTTGCCCCAGCTTCGAAATGCTGCTGTGCTGATGCATAGAGGATGAAACTATGCAGTAGTGGGCTGGGGGAAAAGGCCTGCAGTGCAGGCATGGTGTAGAGTTGCCATAACCAGCCTTATGCAGTGCCCATTGCAAGCCCTGGCACGGAAGGAGCATCTCCATAGCTCACACCTCTATAAGGATTCTGCACTGCTACAGGCACTGCATAGGCAGTGCTTGGGAGGATTCCATAAATTAGAGCACCCCTTGGGCTGCTCTAATTTCTGATGGAGTAGCCCAGAATCTCAAAGCCCCTTCTGAAGGCCCAGCACAAACTCTCATCCCAAGTCCCTAGTTTATTTATTTGACAGGGTGTGGTATATGTGCACACAGGTCTCGCTAGCAGCATGTTCCCTGCAGTCTTTATGTTGCTGTTGGTCTTGGTAACTTTATCACCTCTTGCAAGGAAACAAATCCAGCAGCTCTGGATCTCAAGCCTAAGGCTCTCTGATCCCCTCTAGCTTTCACTGGGCTACATGACACTGTCTGGGATCGCACCGCACCTGCGAGACGTTACTAACAGAAGCACAGCTGATCAAAGCCAGTGCAGCAGAGCTGGGCTGGGGCGGTGATGCCTAGCTCTTCCCAGCCTTCGAGAAACAGGCTGCAAATTAGTAGTCACACCAGGTCATTGAATTCCACTAAACGAAGCTCATATGTCATCACAGCCGCCATGATCCTGATGATGATGAATATTTATACTTAGTGTTTATAGTGCATCGCAGAGTACCCAGCTCCTTACAGACACAGAGGCAAAGATATTCTCTACCCCTTCTAACACAGATGAGAGGAGCGATGACCCAGGAGGAGAGGGAGGGGGAAGTATTTTTGGAAGAGGTGGGTTTTAGGGAGAGACTTGAAGGAGGTGAGAGGTTCATCCTATTGGGATCCAGGAAGTGGGCGGGCGGAGCCTCCCCCCAGCCTAAGGGGAGGATCCACAGGACCTGGAAGCCAAGTGATTCTGGGGGACAACAAATGAAATAATAGGGACAGGAGAGTGGTCAAAGGGTCAAACATAGGGAACCAGACAGGGAGGTGAGAGGCCCTGCCAGGGTTACAGGGTGGAAGGTGAGCAGGAACGCAAGGGATTGGGAGGAGAGCTGGGAGTGGCTGAGAAAGCAGAAGACAAGCTCAGAGATGTAGGAGGTGCCACAGGGCTTGGGAGAGGCCGAGTCTGTTGCACTAAAGAGAGCTGATGAGGGTTTCTGGGAAGGATGAGGGTGGCCTTAGAGGCAGTGTGGTGAATAGTCTGGGGGGGAGGAGGACACAGTGAGACTGGGAGGGAGGGCAAAGGCCTGGGGAAGGGGCTTCACCATAAAACAAGCCCAGACTCATGCCACAGAGCTATCTGGTGCCACGGGTTCTAATAGCAAACAGTTAGATAAGGGAAAGGGATGGATCCTTCATGGCAAAAGAGACAGGACTTCACTGTAATGAGTTCCAGTGAATTCTTTTACAAGGCTACTGGGCACATACACCCCCTGGAGGTCTCTCTGATCCTGCAGCTCCCAGCCTGCACTGTCCTGCCCTGGACTCTCCTGTCACAGAAGGGACAGCTGACTCCACTACAGGTCCAGTTTGAGATGTGTGGGAGGGCGAGATGGTGCGACGGGAAACAGAGATCAAACTGCATTCTGGTTCCAATGTTACACTGGCTGACTCCCTAAATGGACACAGTCCACATGCCTGCACACAGATATCTGCATTTCCCCTCATCCTTATTACCAAGAGCACTTTAGAAGATTAAATCTGAAAGCGTTTATTGAAATCTAATTTATTGTTCACTTGTCATGTTGCTTATTTTTTCACTGCACTCAGCTTTGACAGTGAAACGACTGTAGGCTGGTCAATTTCATTTCCTGGTTCCGGGGCTGAGCATAGCGCTGTGATGTTTAGGTTCCCCATGGTGCAGGGGAAGGTGTGCATTTAAAACTGCTTTCAGTAAAAAAAAAAATTCCTACAGGTGAAACAGTCCCTTACAGGGCTCAGCAGGGAGGCTGACCCCGAAGCCTTCAGATCCACAGTACAGCACTCCATCACTTGAAGTAAAGGAGTGATATCGTTACCTGGTAGCAGTAGTAGGCTACTTTTCCTGTGATGGACGCATCCCGGAAGGCACTGCGGTACATACATTGCCACATCTTACACAAATGTTTCTATTCCTATTAGGATTTTGTAAATCCTGTTGTAAACTCTAAATATTGAGCCTATAACTAGAATAATAGAATCATGGAATATCAGGGTTGAAAGGGACCTCAAGAGGTCATCTAGTCCAACCCCCTGCTCAAATCCCAATCCCAACTAAATCATCCCAGCCAGGGCTTTGGCAAGCCTCACTTTAAAAACCTCTAAGGAAGGAGATTTCACCACCTCCCTAGGTAACCCATTCCAGTGCTTCACCACCCTCCTAGTGAAAAAGTTTTTCCTAACGTGCAACCTAAACCTCCCCCACTGCAACTTGAGACCATTACTCCTTGTTCTGTCATCTGCTACCATTGAGAACTAGCTGCCTTCCACCTCTTTAACAAATGTTTAAAATGTAAAAGGGCAAGAAGGATCAGGTGCTTGCAATGAGGAGATGGCAGCAAAAATGGAAAATAACTAGAGAAAAGGAGAAGCCCTTGGAATATGGATCAGCTGCATTTCCTTTCCCACTGGCCCAGGTACTCCAAGACAAGGGCTGGCGAGCTGACAGCATAGCTTCAGCTCCACTGCGGCAAAGGGCAGAGGCAGTGTGAGTGGCTGCGGAGGAAGGCAGCTCTGGCAGCACGTCCATCCCATACTCAGACAGTTGCAGTCACACTCACACACCTGAGCGTATTTCATTGAGCTGTCACCTTTTACAGCAAAGAAATTATATCCATTCTCAAAGAAAATATTCTCTTTAGCTGGTGACATCAAATCTGTAATAGCTTTGGCAATCCAGCTTGCATTAAGAGTCACGCAAGTGAGACAACGGAGCACAGGAAGACAGAGGCTGGAGCAGTGTAGGAGAGATGGAGAGAAGGAGAAAGATAAGGGAGGAGGAGAATGCCAAGGGGTATGGTTCCCCGCTGCAGGATATGTGTCAATGAGAGTTACTCGGGGGGATATGAGGGACCCTGAGAGATGGCCAGAGAGCCATGAAAGATGGAGGGATGGAGCCAGTGAATGAGTGGGAGAAAGAGATGGAGAAAGTGAAAGATGAAGAGGTGGCAGGAGAAGGAGCTGGAGAGAAACCCAACATGAGAAAGATGGTGTGAAAGAAAGCTAGCCGGAAAGAGACAGCAAAAGATGGGAGACAGATGACAGCAATGGTAGGAGAGGAAGTGAGGAATTCAGTGGAGAGAGTGAAGGGGCACTTTGGCAGAGAGGGGTTTGCTTGGGGCAGCGTGATTGCGGTAGTCTGGGGGCACAGGGAGCAGGCTGAGCTGGGTAAATGACGACCCCATGCAGGGTGGCTGGAACAATTTGTGTAGAGGGGGGGCTGAAAGCCCTCGAACCAAACTGTAAACCCTGAATATAATGGAAACCACTTCAAGCCAGTGGGTGCAGCAGCCTCCCCAGCATCCCTAGTTCCAGCACCTCTGACCCCATTTCTGTAGTCTGTGACTCTCCCTGCTGGCTGAGATGCTGCAGCTACCCAGACCCCAGCGAGGCAGTGAGACATCCTGCCCTGACAGGGAATCAGAATGGGCCACCCGGGAGGGCTTTCCTGGCCCTGCCATCTCTGCTCCTCTGGTTGGAATCACCCCACAGACACAGGAAGCTATGGAGTGTGTGGGAGACAGCATCCAGGAAGGGGGAGGTCACTTCCAGGGGGCAGGCAGTGTTTCTGCCTTCCCCCTCCCTGGAAGGGCATCCCCTGGCCACACCTCCTCCCAGTCCAGCCAGGCTCACTTTTGGGGAAGTGCTGGCCTCTTGTGACAGCCCTGGCTAGCTGCCTACCCGACTGGGCTTTCTGCTTTGCACACTAGGCCCATGTCTAGCCCCATGTACTGAGAGCAGGGGCGCTGGGGACCAGAGGCATTGCCCTCCAAAGCGGAGGGGCTGAAAGAGGGAGAGAGGATGGATTAGGAAGGAATGTGGGAGAAGTCCCAGGGGAATGAGGGAGCTCTCTGCTGTGCCCCTGCAGGCCTGTCATAGGCATGGGTCCCAGGAAGGTCCTAGGGTCTGCGGGGCAGCGCCACGCTCAGGGGCAGAAGAGACAGGAGAGATGAGACTTACCATCCATGTCCAGCCGCTGGATGATGACCTCCAGCTCCACCTCATTGGGCATGTAGCCCAGGGAGCGCATGGCCGTGCCTAGCTCCTGCTTAGAGATGAAGCCATTCCCATCCCGGTCGAACACTTTGAAGGCTTCCCGGATCTCTGTGGAGAGGGAGGGGAGTGAGTGTGGCAGCTGGGTTGCCCTGGGGCATTGGTAGTACAGACAGGGGTCCGATTCTCCCCACCCCCTCGGCATGGTAGTGATTCTCACTGGGAATGTCTGCTGTCCTGTAGGGATGGGATCTTCAGCTGGAAATGTGCTGCTTAAACTCACAGCATTATCTGTCCCTGTCTTTAAGCAGTCCCTGAGCACCTCATGAGCTCTAACACATTTATCCTCACACGTTCCCAGGAGGCAGAGCAGAGCTATTATCCCCAGTGCAGAGATGAGAAACTGAGGCACAGAGAGACCAAAGCCCAGAGCCTTAAGGTATTTAGATGCCTAATTCCCATGGTAATCAATGGGAGTTAGGTGCCTAAATACCTGTTTGTTGAAAAATAACCAATCTTAAAAATAGCTTTTACAGGCATGATTTTACTGTCTCCGGCCTAATGACGTTGTTACAGTGATGTCTGGAGAGCGGCTCATTCCCTGGTGTTTCAGCATGTTCACTACAACGTGCCAACCGCCAGCTCCAGCCCACGAGCTGCAGCCCTTTGAAAGTGTTGTGTTGCTGTTTAATGGATTCATTTCTAATAACCAGGGAGCGGAGCCATCCCTATTGTGTCTGCACCCTGGGTATTTACTGAGTTCTGAGTGAGCACGTGTCTAAAAAGGGTTATGTGAAAGTTCCAACTGTGAACATCACACACCACCTGGATTTGGGGGGAAACTCTCACTCCAGACCCAGCTGCTTGAGTTGCAGGGAACAAGGTAGAAAAATTCTACCAATTTAGAATCACAAGGCTAGGAGGGACCACAGGGGTCATCTAGTCTAATTCCCTGCCAAGATACAGGAGTTGTGTCAAAGGCCTGGTCTACACTGGGAGTGAGGGGGAGAGAATAGTGTAGCTGAAGTCGATGTATCTTAGGTCGACTTATCTCATGTCCTTATGGTGCGAGGTCGACTGCCGCTGCTCCCCCGTCGACTCCGCTTCCGCCTCTTGCTGACAGGAGAGTGATTGGGGATCAATTTATCATGTCTACACTAAATGCGATAAATTGATCCCTGATAGATTGATCACTACCCTCCGATCCGGCAGGTAGTGTAGACATACCCTAAACCATCCCAGACAGATGGCTCTAGCCTCCTTTTGAAAGCCTCCTGGGAAGGAGCTTCCATGACCTGCCTGGGCATCTGTTCTGTTGTCCTGTTGTTCTTACCTCAGGAGTTTTTCCTGAGATTTTATCTAAATCTGCACTGCTGTAGTTTGAACCCATCGCCTTTTGTCTTGCCCTCTGTGGCAAGAGAGGACAACCATTCTCCATCTTTTTTATGGCAGCCTTTCAAGTATTTGAAGACTGCTATAATGTCCCCCCCTTAATCTCCTCTTTTCCAAACTAGCATGGTCTGCTGAATTCTTCCCTGACAGCTAGGTGGGAGAGGGAGGGGGAGATACTTCAAGAGCAAACAGTATTTACATGAACACACCTTCTCTGCTTAGTTATCCGGTAGATAGAGCACTGTGTTGCTCAAAGTGCTCAACTTTGGCTGGGGTTGGGTTACAGGGCTAGTGAAATGCAGTTACCAAAGTTGGCATGCTAAACACAGGCTTGTAAATTCAGTCCTTGATGGGGCCATTTGGGGCAAAAAATCTGTCTAGGGATTGGTTCTTCCTTGAGCAGGGGGTGTTGGACATCACTAAGATAACCTCCTGAGGTCCCTTTCAACCTTGATATTCAATGAGCTGTGCTTAACCTGTCCTAAATGAGAGTGACCCTCAGCTGAAAGGACCTCATTAAGCCAGGGGGCAAATGCCAGAGGCCTGTGGAAGTAAAAGGGGTGGGAATAAGTGCTCTAGCCAGGAGGTGTGTGGCACCTCCACTAGGGTCCTGTCCAGACTGGTTTAACCTATTCCTCTCCACTGTTCAAATAAAGAAAGAGCTGTATAAGCTTCATTAGAAGCCTCTTTACTATTTTAAAGAATCAGTCAGAACTGAAATCACTTGAGGTGGAGCAGTTTCTGCACAGCCTGCAGAGTTCAGAATTACTGTGGGCTTGGCTACATTGACACTTTACAGTGCTGCAACTTTCGTGCTCAGGGGTGTGAAAAAACACCCCCCTGAGCACTGCAAGATGCAGCGCTGTAAAGCCTCAGTGTAATCAGGGCGGCAGTGCTGGGCTACACCCGTAAAGGATGTGGTTTACGTGCAGCGCTGGGAGAGCTCTCTCCCAGCGCTGCCGCTCTGACCTGTCATAAGTAGATAGGTAAGGTAAGGGTTAATTTTCTTTTACTGTAAAGGGTTTACAAAGGGAACCAAACACCTGACCAGAGGACCAATCAGGAAACAGGATTTTCAAAAGTAAGGGTGGGAACCTCTGGAGGTTTTTGGCTTTTGTTCTGGTCTTTGTGTTTCTCCCGGCTATGGAGGAAACAGCTTTCCTGCTAACTCCTATTTTCTTTCTAACATTCTCCTACAAAGTGTGATACAAAGGCAACAAGCAGCAAATAGGCTGTTATATGCTTTGTGTTGTATTTACATGTGTGTTGTACTGTGCTGGACTGGTAATCGGGCTATCTTTAAAATCAGACTGTTTATTCATATTTTCTTATAAGCAAGAGCCTGTATTGAGTTTCTTAATGCAGTATTATTGTTCTGTATTTTCTTTCTTTTTATATAAAGTTTTCTTTAAAAACCTGGTTGAGTTTTGGTTTTTCTCTGGTGAGGCTATTGGAAAGGGAGTAGAAAATCTCTTTATATTAGCTTTACAGATTTGAAGCATCGCCTCAGGAGAGAGTGATTTCCCTCTTTGTTTTGCCTCAAGGAGTTAAGTACTGCATCGCCCAGGTCACCCAGGAAGGGGGGAGCTGGGGTAGATAGGGAGACCCAGGCTGGCTTGGGGGTCTTCCCAAAGGAAGTTGGGGAGTCCACAGAGGGGGTCCCCCAAGGAGTATTTGGGGAATCCAGGCTGATAAGAGCCTAATTCTTATCTGGTGGCAGCGAAGTAAAATCCAAGCTGGTAGTGAGCTTGGGGGAGGTTCAGATAAACACTCAGATGTTGAACTCTAAGTCCAGATTTGAGACAGACGTTTATTACATGACCACACTCACACTTCGCAGCGCTGCCCCGGCAGCGCTTTGAAATTTCTAGTGTAGCCAAGGCCTAAGAGACTGATGTGCAGAGGTCACAGCAGAGAGGCAAGTAGCAGCAGAAGATGACTCACAGTCAGCTAGTGAATGAGTGGCTGGTGAGGCAGCAGGATCCAGGACTGATGGGACAGCCAGAGGAGAGGAACTGCAGCTGGCAGGGAGGCCAACCAAAGCAAGTGCTCAGATGCTGAAGCAAGCAAGCAAGGTGCCTTCCTCCCTGGGTGGGAGGCGAACACACACAGCTGCACCTCTAAACCCTGGCTTCCTCACTGACTAAAGGACAACCACTGTGAGTGGGGTATGGTGAGGGAGCAGAGAGGGGCACAGAAAAGGAACTTTTGCTTGTTAGACTCAAGAACATGAGGCAGAAGGCACAGCCCCATGCACTCTGGGGTGGGCGTCCTGCTCACAGCTTTATGATTATGAATCCTGCTTGTGGCATTTTCCCTAATTAATGTCTCGTGACTTCCCTCCTTTCATTAAAAGTTAATTTTCAGCACTCAAACTCTGTGCTTGTGAGTGGGGAAGTATTACCTCCCAGAGGTGCCCAGGGGTGGTGTGTAATTTTCCCAGGTTACTAGGTGGGGGCTCAAGCTGGTCCTGTGCTGTGTCGATGGAAAGAAACCCCTAGATATTGAACCTGGCTCTGGTTGCTGCTGGGTCCACCTGGCAGAAGGGTTACATAAACATACCCAGTTCCTTCAGCCTTTGCTCACATAGCCTGCATTCCATCTCTTTGAGCATCTTTGTCGCTCACCTGTGGTTCCTTTCCAGTTTCTCTACATGCTTGCTATACACTGGTAACCAAAATTGGCACAGTACTGCAGCTGAGGCCTAACCAGAGCCGAGCAGAGTGGCACTATCATCTCCTGTGACTTGAATGCTATGCCTCTGGTAATACAACCTGACATTGCATTTGCTTTTTTTGGCAACAGCATCTCACAGTTGACTCATGCTGAGGATGTGATCCACCAGAGCTCCCAGATCCTTCTCAGTAGTGCTGCTGCCAAGCCAGTTATCCCTGGGCATTTAGTTTTTCTTCCTAAGTGGAGCACCTTACATTTGTCTTTGTTGAATTTTATGTTGTTATCTATAGCCCAGTTCTCCAATTTATCTAGATCCCTCTGAATTTTAGTTCTATCCTCCAAAGTGTTGGCAACCCCGACCCCCAGCTTTGTGTCATCTGTAAACTCGTTCAGTCTGCTCTCTAGTCCTACATCCATGGCATTAATGAAGATGTTAAACAACACCAGGCCCAGAACAGATCCCTGTGGAACCCCATTTGCAACCTCTGTCCAATCCGACATCATTCCATGAATACTCTTTCTTTGCAGTTGTTTTACCAATTACGTATCCACTTAATGGCAGTTCTGCCGAGCCTGAATTTCTCCAGCTCACCTATCAGAATGTCACGTGGGGACAGTGTCAAAACTCCCATGGGTCTTTATTTGTTGATTTTAGAGGGGATGTGTCTGAAAACAGTTAGAAGTTACAGAGGGCTTCTTGGGTCTGATCCCTGAATTTCACTGTGCTTTAGGTTGGGTCCCTAATCTAGAGATTATAAAGCTCTTTTACACAGCAGCATCAGTGGCATTATCTCCATTCTACAGATGAGGAAACTGAGGCACGGAGAGGGGAGGTGGCTTGTCCAAGGTCTCTCAGTATGGCCATGTCTGCACTCAGCAGCACTGTAGTGTAGCTTCTTCCTGCAGTGATGGAAGGGGTTTTTCTGTCAATGTAGTTAATACCCCTCCCCAAGCAGTGGTACCTGGGTCAACAGGAGAATTCTTCTGTCGTCCAAGCCACATCTACACCGGGGGTTAGGTCGGCTTAACGATGGTGCTTCACACCCCTGGGCACCATAACTATGTTGCCTAAACTTTTAAGTGGAGCAGGCCTAAGGCACTGGCAGACCTGGGAGTTGAACTCAGTCCTCATGGCACCAAGGCAAGCACTGGACCACAGCACTTTTATGCCTAGCCCGTGGGTTTTAGACAGGGCTTGATACCAGGATCTGTTCTGTCCTGTAAGCAGGGCCTCAGGCTTTGGCTATCCTAGCGAGCTTATAGCAGTGCAGCTGCGCTGATGCAGCTATAAGTGCTCTGTGTAGCCGCTCCAATCCTGTTGGTTTAATTACTCCAGCCACAGTGAGCGGCGGTAGCTTAAATTGCCAAATATTACATCACACCCCTGAGCGACATAACTTATATTGACTTAAACTGTAGTGTAGCAATAGCCACAGGCAGCAGCAAATTTGTCCTGTGTCATGTGACAGACCCAGGTCCAGGAGGACCCATCATTTCAACAGGCTGTGTCAAAGACAAGCGTTCGCAGTGGCAGCTCTCTGCAGATTGGAGGAAGCTGGCGTTTAGCTGGCGGGTGAGCACGACACTTCCCCTCTCCTGCTGCCACGCAGGCGATTAAGTCTACAGGCATCTCTGTGTCTTTACTTAACTATCCACCTCACCATCGCACCAGCCGCTTTCTGGGCATTTGCCTGTAATTATATCTCTGCTTCGCATTACCGTTCTCCAAATTAATCACCGCCATCACTTCCTCGTCTATAGCAGGGACCTGCCCAAACAATTGCTGGGGAATCCGCTAAAGAGCAGGGACTGCTGAGCTGCTCTGTGTGTGCCGTGTGGGTAAGCAATGAAGGGTCTGGTCACATACTGCGATGGCGCCCTACATGCCTCCTTCCAGCTGAGCCCCAGGCCAATCCCACGGGGGCTGGTCACTGCAGATACCTGTGAGCCTTTCCCTTCTCAGCACATCAGATCATGGCCATTCTGTTCTGGCTACACGGACTCCTCTGCCTGCCATTCTGGGGGTGTTCTTGAGAAGATCTGGTGATTTGTGGGTCCCCAAGGGGCTGGTTTTCACATGGCCCTTATGGGAGGGGACCCACAGCTGCCATCACCCCCTTCTTGTATGCGGTGCCCTCACCTGAGCCCTCCGATGTGCTGATCCTACCTTCACTGCCTCTCACTTCCTGTCCCGCTTCACTCCCCCAGCCCTCCCAGGATCTTCCTTCCTTCCCATCCCTCCCTACTCTCCTTTACTTGGTCCCCTTTCTCTGCTCCCTGCCCTCATTACCTCCTGCTGTCACCTGCATGCTCCTATCTCACCTTTCCCCCATCCCTACTGGTCCTGCCTCCATCCCCTCTCTCTTCACACCTGCTCTCCCCTTCCCAAAGCCCTCTCTCCCTGCCCCACACTGCAGCCAAGCTCCAGCTCCTCTTCCTTCACGGACTTAGCTGAGCAGAGGATGGCACACTTGGCCTCCCGTTCGCCTGGCAGCACTGACATCCAGAATGCAGGTTCTTCAAATGCCTCAGTCCCTGCTGCACCAGGCCCACAGCACAAGGGCCACTGGCTGCTTCTCCATGCTCTAGTGCTCGGCTCCCTTCATAGTGAAATGCCCCCTATAGCAAAGTGACATTGGCGAAGGAGGCAGTGACTCTCCAGGGCCATCTCCTGAGGATCTCCCTTTGGAAAAGCTTCTCTGTTGGCTGCTTAGAACCCCGGGCACGTGCTGGCACGGCCAATGCACACGCACAGCTATAATTCCCCTCAATTACTGGTTCCATAACCATAAATGTCGATAAGAAGAATTGTATCAGGTTCTCAGGCAAAGAGATTCTGTAACCAACCTACACTGCAAGGTCTTTGTGTTAACTCTTTCAGCTCTGGATTACAACAGAGAACCTGGGCTCCCCTGACACTGAGACACAACTGTCCTCCCTCTGCTATATCACAGCACCCGGGAACCCCAGCACTGAGAGACGACTGTATCCCCGCTGCTATATCACAGCACCCGGGAACCCCAGCACTGAGAGACGACTGTATCCCCGCTGCTATATCACAGCACCCGGGAACCCCAGCACTGAGAGACGACTGTATCCCCGCTGCTATATCACAGCACCCGGGAACCCCAGCACTGAGAGACGACTGTATCCCCGCTGCTATATCACAGCACCCGGGAACCCCAGCACTGAGAGACGACTGTATCCCCGCTGCTATATCACAGCACCCGGGAACCCCAGCACTGAGAGACGACTGTATCCCCGCTGCTATATCACAGCACCCGGGAACCCCAGCACTGAGAGACGACTGTATCCCCGCTGCTATATCACAGCACCCGGGAACCCCAGCACTGAGAGACGACTGTATCCCCGCTGCTATATCACAGCACCCGGGAACCCCAGCACTGAGAGACGACTGTATCCCCGCTGCTATATCACAGCACCCGGGAACCCCAGCACTGAGAGACGACTGTATCCCCGCTGCTATATCACAGCACCCGGGAACCCCAGCACTGAGAGACGACTGTATCCCCGCTGCTATATCACAGCACCCGGGAACCCCAGCACTGAGAGACGACTGTATCCCCGCTGCTATATCACAGCACCCGGGAACCCCAGCACTGAGAGACGACTGTATCCCCGCTGCTATATCACAGCACCCGGGAACCCCAGCACTGAGAGACGACTGTATCCCCGCTGCTATATCACAGCACCCGGGAACCCCAGCACTGAGAGACGACTGTATCCCCGCTGCTATATCACAGCACCCGGGAACCCCAGCACTGAGAGACGACTGTATCCCCGCTGCTATATCACAGCACCCGGGAACCCCAGCACTGAGAGACGACTGTATCCCCGCTGCTATATCACAGCACCCGGGAACCCCAGCACTGAGAGACGACTGTATCCCCGCTGCTATATCACAGCACCCGGGAACCCCAGCACTGAGAGACGACTGTATCCCCGCTGCTATATCACAGCACCCGGGAACCCCAGCACTGAGAGACGACTGTATCCCCGCTGCTATATCACAGCACCCGGGAACCCCAGCACTGAGAGACGACTGTATCCCCGCTGCTATATCACAGCACCCGGGAACCCCAGCACTGAGAGACGACTGTATCCCCGCTGCTATATCACAGCACCCGGGAACCCCAGCACTGAGAGACGACTGTATCCCCGCTGCTATATCACAGCACCCGGGAACCCCAGCACTGAGAGACGACTGTATCCCCGCTGCTATATCACAGCACCCGGGAACCCCAGCACTGAGAGACGACTGTATCCCCGCTGCTATATCACAGCACCCGGGAACCCCAGCACTGAGAGACGACTGTATCCCCGCTGCTATATCACAGCACCCGGGAACCCCAGCACTGAGAGACGACTGTATCCCCGCTGCTATATCACAGCACCCGGGAACCCCAGCACTGAGAGACGACTGTATCCCCGCTGCTATATCACAGCACCCGGGAACCCCAGCACTGAGAGACGACTGTATCCCCGCTGCTATATCACAGCACCCGGGAACCCCAGCACTGAGAGACGACTGTATCCCCGCTGCTATATCACAGCACCCGGGAACCCCAGCACTGAGAGACGACTGTATCCCCGCTGCTATATCACAGCACCCGGGAACCCCAGCACTGAGAGACGACTGTATCCCCGCTGCTATATCACAGCACCCGGGAACCCCAGCACTGAGAGACGACTGTATCCCCGCTGCTATATCACAGCACCCGGGAACCCCAGCACTGAGAGACGACTGTATCCCCGCTGCTATATCACAGCACCCGGGAACCCCAGCACTGAGAGACGACTGTATCCCCGCTGCTATATCACAGCACCCGGGAACCCCAGCACTGAGAGACGACTGTATCCCCGCTGCTATATCACAGCACCCGGGAACCCCAGCACTGAGAGACGACTGTATCCCCGCTGCTATATCACAGCACCCGGGAACCCCAGCACTGAGAGACGACTGTATCCCCGCTGCTATATCACAGCACCCGGGAACCCCAGCACTGAGAGACGACTGTATCCCCGCTGCTATATCACAGCACCCGGGAACCCCAGCACTGAGAGACGACTGTATCCCCGCTGCTATATCACAGCACCCGGGAACCCCAGCACTGAGAGACGACTGTATCCCCGCTGCTATATCACAGCACCCGGGAACCCCAGCACTGAGAGACGACTGTATCCCCGCTGCTATATCACAGCACCCGGGAACCCCAGCACTGAGAGACGACTGTATCCCCGCTGCTATATCACAGCACCCGGGAACCCCAGCACTGAGAGACGACTGTATCCCCGCTGCTATATCACAGCACCCGGGAACCCCAGCACNTGGAAACTGCAGGGCAGCAGTGGACATGGGGCTGGCTGGAGGCAGGGGCTGGTGCAGGCAGGGCGAGGGATGTGGGACTGGTTGGAAACAAGGGTGTGGGGTGGGCTGGCTTCAGGCAGGGCCGCAGGGGGGTGCAGCAGGGGTTTGCAGGGCTGGAGACAGAGGAGAGTGGGATTGGCTGGCTTCAGGAAGTGGGGTGCAGCAGGGGTTGGCTGGAGCCAGGGCAGGGGGTGCGGGCTGGGCAGGGTGTGCAGGACTGGTGCGGGCAACAGTGTGTGGGGGGCTGGCTGGCTTTGGGCAGGGCTGCAGGGGTTGGCTGGAGACAGGAAAGAGGGTTTGGCAGGGGTGGCTGTGGGCACGGGGTGCAGAGCTGGCTGCAGGCGGGGAGGCCGGACTGGTGTGGGCAGGTCACGGGGTGCAGCAGAGGCAGCTGGAACCCCAGCCCTTTAAGTAGCCCCCAAACCCCCTTCTACCGTGGGGACCTTTTAAATAGCCGCGGGAGCGCTGGGGAATGCATGGGGGAGGCGGGGCTCCGGCGGCTATTTGAAGGACCAGGGTGGCAGAGGCAGCTGGAGCCCCGGGCCCTTTAAATAGCCCCCCGAGCCCCTCACTGCCCCAGGGCTCGGGGGGCTATTTAAAGGGCCCATAGCTCCAGCCGGGAGAGCTGGGCTTGCTGTGCTCTGGCCGGAGCTCCAGACGGGAGAGCGGGGCTTGCTGCGCTCTGGCCGGAGCCGCCAGGCTTGCAGCACTCCGGCTGGAGCGCAGCAAGCCCCGTGACTCCGCTCTCCCGGCCTGAGCGCGGCAAAGCCCCGCTGCCCTGCTCTCCCGGCCGGAGCTCTGGCCAGAGAGGAGCAAAGCCCTGCCACCCCGCTGCCCCGGCTGGAGCTCTAGCTGGGAGAGTGGGGCCACGCCGCACTCCCGCCGGTGCTTCACTCAAAGGAGCGGGACCATGGAGCAGACCGCAGCTGGGGACCAGAGTAAGTTAAAAAAAAAAAAAATTAAAAAGGTGCTTAAGGCGCGGGGCCCTCTTAGGCGCGGGGCCCGATTCCCCGGAATCGGCCGAATCGGCCTAAAGCCGGCCCTGCTCCCATTGGCCGCAGTTCCCTGTTCCTGGCCAATGGGAGCTGTGGGGGGCAGTGTCTGGAGCAACACACAGAGCCCTCTGCCCCCCCTGGATCCCAGGAATGTGGTGCCAGCTGCTTCTGAGTGGGGCCTGCGGCTTCACGGGGGTCAAGTCCTTTGGGCCGGATCCAAAGGCTTGAGAAACTGGATCCGGCCCGCGGGCATTAGGGTGTGCCTGGGCACACCCGGCACACCCCATGCGCATGCCTATGTGCCCAACTCCAAATGGGGTCTAAACCCAAATAAATCCGTTTAACCCTGGATACATCATATGCAGGGCAAACTCATAAATTGTTCGCCCTCTATAACACTGATCGAGAGTTATGCATGGCTGTTTGCTCCCCCAGGTATTAATACATGCTCTGAGTTAATTACTAAGTAAAAAGTGATTTTATTAAATACAGAAAGTAGGATTTAAGTGGTTCCAAGTAGTAACAGACAGAACAAAGTAAGTCACCAAGCAAAATAAAATAAAATGCGCAAATCTATGTCTAATCAAACTGAATACAGATAATCTCACCCTCAAAGATGCTTTAGTAAGTTTTTTCCTCACACTGGAAATCTTCCAGGCCTGGGCACAATTCTTTCCCCTGGTACCGCTCTTGTTCTAGCTCAGGTGGTAGCTAGGGGATTCTTCATGATGGCTCCTTTTCTCTTTGTTCTGTTCCACCACTTTATATATATCTTTTGCATAAGGCGGGAATCCTTTTGTCCCTTTCTGGGTGCCCAACCCCTCCTTCTCAATGGAAAGACACGAGGTTAAAGATAGATTCCAGTTCAGATGACAGGATCACATGTCACTGCAAGACTTCAAGCCTTCATTCCTCCCAGCCTGACTCACAGGAAGGCCTGCCTGCAAACAGTGCCAGCCAGTCAATTGCCCTGGTTAATGGGAGTCATCAAGATTCCAAACCACCATTAATGTCCCACACTTTGCATAACTACAATAGGCCCTCAGAGTTATATTTCATATTTCTAGTTTCAGATCCAAGAGTGGTACATTTATACAAATAGAATGGTCACAATCAGTAGATTATAAGCTTTCTAATGATACCTTACAAGAGACCTTTTGTATGAAGCATATTCCAGTTACATGATAGTCACTGTTTAGCATATTTTTTTATAAAATCATATAGGCTGTAACCTCGCAGCATTGTTTAGAGCTGTGGAGAGGTGTAGGGTGGGCACTGACAGAGATCAGTGCAGGGGCTGGTCTTCTTTAACACCTTTGCGAATGATCTGGAAAAAGGGAGTAGACAACATGTCTCAAGTATGATACAGCTCTGGGCCAGGGAATCATTCCTACTCTGCATATAAACAGAAGGCTCCAGGGATGAAGGATTTGTACCTCCCCTACCCGGGCTGGGCAGTCGGATTAGCACTTGGTCTTTGCTGTTCCTTGATACAACAGCACTTGAGTGTTTAATGTTCAATGAGCCAAATTCAGAGAGGTGTCTCAACTGGTGTACATTATACACTGAAGGGACTGGGAGAAGATATAAATGATGGTGTCTTAGGATATGGCTACACTGGCGCTTTACAGCGCTGCAACTTTTGCACTCAGGGGTGTGAAAAAACACCCCCGTGAGCGCTGCAAGATACAGCGCTGTAAAGCCTCTGTGTAATCAGTGCCGCAGCGCTGGGAGCACGGCTCCCAGCGCTGCAAGCTACACTCACAGAGGATGTGGTTTACATGCAGCATTGGGAGAGCTCTCTCCCAGAGCTGGTGCTCTGACCACACTCACACTTCAAAGCATAGCCATGCCCTTAGGCCTTGGCTACACTTGCAAGTTGCAGCACTGGTGAGGGGGTTACAGCGCTGCAACTTACCAGGTGTCCACACTTACAAAGCTCAGCCAGCGCTGCAACTCCCTGTCTGCAGCGCTGGCTCGCTGGGCTGATACTCCTGGTCTGCTACAGTCTGTTAGCGAATCCAGCGCTGGTGACTGCAGCGCTGGTCATAAACAGGTGTGGACACTCAGCGGCAGCGCTGTAATTGGCCTCCAGGGTATTAGGAGGTATCCCAGAATACCTTTTTCAGCCTCTCTGGTCATCGCTTCGCACTCCACTGCCCTGGGGCTCCAGGTGACCCAACCCTTTAAAATGCCTCCGGGAATTTTAAAAATCCCCTTCCTGTTTGCCTCAGCCGAGGTGAGGGCCTGGAGTGCAATCAAGCTCAATCAATCATACAGTGACCATGCCCTCGCACAGCCCAACGAACGAGCCCCAGCTATGGAGCAACTGCTGAGCGTAGCTGCAGGATCTCCATCAGTGTTTGGGTGAGGAAGCTGTGCAGGGCCAGCAGCATGCGCTCCCAGCCGTAGGAAATTTATTGATAGCATAACGGTACAGATATGTCAAAGATCAACTGGCAATACACGGGGCTATGACGCGACGCCGGTGCAGTGCAGGGTTAGAGGTAAAGGAGCTTGCGGATTAAATGCCCACTGGCAAAAAGCACTGTCAGGGAAACCAACGCTCCAGAGTGGCTGCCTGCTTACACCTGGCCGCCATTATTCAACAAGGAGCTGGATGCCTTGATACTTGGATGTAACGCCCACTGCCAATCCGCGAGATCACGATGGGGACAGGTTCAGAGCCTGGAGGAGAGGAGTGGTGAAGGTGTAGGAGGAACCCGAGTAGGGGTGGAGGCTTACTGAAGGTGTTTGGAGGACCCCCAGGGAGGTCATTGCAGCCAGGAGCTATTTTCCCAGCAGGAGAAGAGCTATGCCAGTCGCAGCTGCTTGGGACTGTGGTAAGTGAGGAACCAGCGAGGAGCTGTTCCCGCTAAGAATGCTCTGTATTATATGGGATGGCAGATGTTTTTTGGGAGCAGGGGGCATATGGCAAGCCTGCAAGCGTCGCATACGATTTCCCTAATAGCTGCTCTTTTGCTTTTCCCCAAGTCACAGAAACCTGCCAGAGCGTGGCTTTGCCAGAGTGAAGAAGACCACCAGACCCCCTGTCCCGAGTCAGGTAACAGTGTGAGCCGCATTGTGCCGTGAGGGTGGGGGGAGTCATTGAGAATTGCGGCACAGTGCAGATGCCCGGCGTAGGTTCAGTGGTATTTCCCCATGTAGCTGCTCTTTGCTTCCCACAAGTCACAGAACCCTGGGATTTCCAGAAGTCAGGGACAGCTGTTTTAAGGTGCCCCCACCCCTCTTTGCTCTTCCCACGAGTTCTACAGTGTCCCTATGGATTCTGAGAGTTTAATACTGCCGTCTCAGGGCAGAGGTGGGGTGGTAGTGGTTTCAGTGTTATTGAATCCCTGTAGCGTCTCTGTTGTTTTTACTATTCCACAAGTTCAAGACAGAAACCCCCATGAAGCAGGGACCAAAGGAAGCAATCCTGCCACCCCTTCCCAGGTGAAGCCGCGGTGGTGCAAGAAAGGAATGGCTGAGAGTACAAGATGCTGTGTGCAGATGTGTTAGGTGTAGTTCAGATATTTCCTCTGTAGTCTGCTCTAAGCTTTCCAGCAAGTCACTAGAAACCCATGGCTTCCAGAGTGAAAGCCAACCCAAAGCCCCCATTTCCCAGGTGACCTGCGTGGCAGCCCCCTTTCCCCTTGTGAGCCGCGTGTGGGGAAACTCACCATCTCTATCTGCAGCTGCGGCCTCTCTGCTATGCTATGCTGTGTAGAATGACTGCTACAAATACTCTTAAAAAAAATGCAGGCTTATGTATTAACAGTTTTAATCTCTGTGTTTTTTTAAAGGACGCATTTTTTTTTTTTTTTGTGACCTTGAAATACTGCTCCATCAGCGCAGACTTCTGAAAGACTGCGGAAACTTAAGCAAAAAACCAAGGAACGAGTAAGGAAGGATGGGTGAAAGCAGTTATGAATCTGTATTCCACAGAAATATAAAAAGTTGCAAGACTGGAGGGAAAAGGAAAGCAGGAAAAAGGAACAGGCTGCCAAGATAAAGGAGCGAAGGCTGCCAAGAGAAAGGAATTGCTACTACCAAGAGAAGCACAGATTCGGCTGCTAAGCATCCTTGGAACGCCACACAGACCTCATGCAGTCAATGCTAGCATGCAGGCAGAGCACTACCATGCCTTCCTCACCCCCATCCCAAAACTCAAACCCATTGTGCCCCACTGTTCCTCAAAACACCCTTCTCCAGCATCCTGGTTCTTACCACCACCAGCTGCCCCCCAACACCAATACGTTCACCTCACAGCCCTGATAACTACGACCCTTACCCTATGCACTCAACCCCCATCACCATGCAGCATATTAATCCTGAAGTGCAGCAGGCATTGCACAGCACTCAAGGAAGGACATATTCAAACCTCTGACTTACTGCTCATCACCCTACCCCCTGCCCGTTTATGTTACTGTATTTTTAATAAAGGATTTCTTGTCTTTTTAAAACAGTTTTATTATTACAGAAAGTGAAACATACTGTACCACAAGTGAAAAAATAGGCACTGCAAATCAATTGCAACACTGCACTTAACTGCTGTGGAAGGCACCCAACATTACTGTGGCTTTCAGCCTCAAATTGCTCCTTTAAGGCATCCCTAATCCTTGAAGCACTGTGCTGGGCCTCTCTAGTAGCCTGCTCTCTGGCTGTGCAAATTCAGCAGCTCCAGGCGTTGAACCTCGGAGGTCATTCGTCACTGAAGGTTTCACCCTTCCCTTCACAAATATTATGGAGGATACAGCACGCTGTTTATAATCGCTGGGATGCTGCTTTCCCCCACGTCTAGCTTCCCGTAGAGACTTCTCCATCTCCCTTTAAACGGCCAAAAAGCACACTCCACAGTCATTCTGCACCGGCTCAGCCTGTAGTTGAACCGGTCCTTGCTCCTGTCAAGCTTCCCTGTATACGGTTTCATGAGCCAAGCATTAACGGGTAAGCGGGGTCTCCAAGGATCACAATGGGCATTTCGACGTCCCCACTGTGATCTTCCTGTCTGGGAAAAAAGTCCCTGCCTGCAGCTTCCTGAACATGCCACTGTTCCGATTCGAAGATGCGTGCATCATGCACCTTTCCAGGCCATCCTGTGTAAATGTCAGTGAAACTATGCCCACGGTGATCCACAAGCGCCTGGAGAACCATAGAGAAATACCCCTTCCGATTAACGTATGTACTCGGATGCCAGGTGGGGTGGTGCCAGAATAGGAATGCGTCCCATCTATTGCCCCTCCACAGTTAGGGAAACCCATTTGTGCAAAGCCATCCAGAATGTCCTGCACATTCCCCAGAGTCACCGGTTCTTCTTAGCAGGATGCGATTAATGGCCCTGCAAACTTGCATCACCACTATTCCAACGGTCGACTTTCCCACTCCAAACTGGTTTGCGACCTATCGGTAGCTGTCTGGAGTTGCCAGCTTCCAGACTGCAATAGCCACCCGCTTCTCCAGTGACAGGGCAGCTCTCAGTCTCGTGTCCTTGCGCTGCAGGGTTGGGGCGAGCTCAGCAACACATCTCCATGAAAGTGGCTTTTCTCATCCTAAAGTTCTGCAGCCACTGCTCGTCATCCCAGACTTGCATGACGATGTGATCCACCACTCAGTGCTTGTTTCCCAGAGCCCAAAGGCGGCGTTCCACGGTGCTGAGCACGTCCGTTACTGCCACAAGCAATTTAGTGTCAGGCGCGTCAGCCGAATCTATTTCATCATCTGAGCTCTCCTCACTGTCACTTTGGAGCATAAGGAATAGCTCAACTGCCAGACGTGATGTGCTGGCAACATTCATCAGCAAAGTCCTCAGCAGCTCGGGCTCCATTTCTTACTGAAATCACGCGGCAGACTCACAATGGCACCAAACGGCTGAAAAGGGAAGCGATGCACCACGGGTCGTTGGAACAGGAAGCGGAATGACCCGCACCTTCCGTCCCCTTCCCACAACCCACAGCGCAAAATGGGACGAGGTGCTCTGTGGGATAGCTGCCCACAATGCATCCACTCACAACAGCGCTGCAAATGCTGCAAGTGTGGACACACTGCAGCGCTGGTCGCTGTCAGTGTGGACACACTGAAGCACTGGCCCTACACAGCTGTACGACCACAGCTGTAACTACCAGCGCTGCAAAAATGTAAGTGTAGCCATGGCCTTAGAGTCCATTCCAAGCTGGTTGGAAAGTGGGCAGTATCTTCTGCAAAACATTTAAAATGAACCGCAACATCTTTTATTTTTTCCCTAAACTTTTCTCTCAGGTTTTTAGACAGAAGGCAGAAAACTGAAAATGTGTCAGTTTTTAATGGTTTTTGGATTTCAAAAACTGAAACATTTTTGGTTTTGTTTTTTTCATACCAAAAAATCCTGAATGTTTTGAAAGAAACACAATTTTTTCACAAAGCATTTTGTTGAAAGAAAAGACCACTTTTTGTCAGAACAAAATGTCTGAATGAAAAATTTTGATCAGCTGCAGTTCATTATCAAATAATAATCCATTCCCAGAATCACAGGGTTCTAGGCCAGAAGAGACCATTAGATTACCTAGGCCTTGGCTACACTGGCGCTTTACAGCGCTGCAACTTTCTTGCTCAGGGGTGTGAAAAAACACCCCCCTGAGCGCTGCAAGATACAGCGCTGTAAAGAGCCAGTGTAAACAGTGCTGCAGCGCTGCTCCCAGCACTGCAAGCTAAAACCCATCAGGATGTGGAGTACGTGCAGCCCTGGGAGAGAGCACACTTCAAAACGCCGCCACGGCAGCGCTCCCACGGCAGCGCTTTGAAGTTTCAAGTGTAGCCATACCCCTAGTCTGACCTCCTGTATATCGCAGGGCTTTAAATTTCACCCAATTACCCCTGCATCGATTGGATTCACCTCTGAGTTTGGCCCATTGTGTCTAATCAAACCAAAAATTAAATATCTCCCTGCACATTGAGTTAGTCAAATCTCGCACCATGGAACTGCCTGCTGCAAGGTATCATGGCAGCAGATAACTTGCATGTTATTACAAAATGGACTAGACTCATCTGCGAATGGGAACGGCACCTTCACTTACAATGGGTAGGACAAAAAGACAAGGGATCTCAACCCTTGTGTTCACAGCATAGGCACATCACCAGTTATGATCAGGAGGAAATTCCCCATGGTGTAACTATTCCCCACTGAGATGATTTTGGGGGTTTTACAGCTTTCTCTGAAGCATCTGGTATCGTCCACTATCAGAAACAGGTTCCTAGTCTAGATTCATATATTTTAAGGCCACATCATCTTATCTGACCTCCTGCATAACACAGGCCAGAGAATTCACCCAGTGATTCCAGAATCATGCCCATAACTTCTGGCTCAGCTGCAGCGTGTCTGTTAGAAAGACTTCACATGACTATCCACCACATTTGTAGCTCGGGAAGTCATTCCAATGGTTAATCACAATATTGGCATTATGGGATGTGACAGACCCAGACCAGTGGGGTACAGGAGTCTGGTAGAGGGCAAATATACTGGTCACTGGATGAGTAGTTTTCTGTTCCCTGAGTGAACAGAGCAGGAACTGCACTAGAGTAATCAGGAACCTGCTAGAACCAGTTAAGGCAGACAGGCTGATTAGAAGAAGCAGCGTCTGTGAACGCTGCACCCAGGTGGACGGAGGAGATGCTGCTATGGAAGGGGAAGTGCCATGAGATCTCTCCTCTTCATAACCTTCACCCTCGAGGGCACTGCCTGCTGAGTGTAAAATCAGCTGCAGCCTTTGGGAGCATAAATGCCCCCCTCAACTAGTGACCAGCCAGTGATCGTGCCTGTCCTGTCTACCAGACCCTGGCCACGTGTGAGGACATTCAGGGACTCCCGGGTATCCATTAGTGCGCCTCACCTGCCAGCATGGAGCTCACCACCCTGTGCCGTGCTTTGCCTTGGCACTGAGCCTGAGAAATAACCCCAGTCCTGCACCCCATTGACAGTAGTCCAGCACAGGGACTTTCTGCTGTCCAGCCCTCATGGGACAGGCCCTGTTGCCCGCTTGTGCAGACGCCTCTCCCTTTGCGGAAACTCAATGTCCGACAAGACAGCTAAGGTTCCTCCAGGCACTCTGACGACTGACTCCAGATATCGGGTGAGGTTCATGAAACACAGTGAGACAGAACTCTCTGCGAGGCTGGGCGTGGCTATGGAAACCTCACTGCCACAAGAGAAACAGATCTAGGCCTCTCCCACTCTATTGACAAAGCGTCTCATTTTTTCTGCTAGGGGCCTCCATGATTCCCCACATAGACCTAAAATACATCACCCAGACAAGCAAACGGATTAGTCCTTGTAAAGCCAATAAAGCTATTTTCCCTAGGGGCTGGGAAGGAGGTGGTGCCAGTGACAGACTGTTTAGTTGTTTATATCTGTCTTGTTAACTAGTTGAGATTGGCACTCAAGAGTGCCTACATGTGGGCCTTGGTCGTGAGCACTTTGGTGGGCTAATACCCTTAAGGCTGAACCGATGGCCCACGGGTGATAAGGAGCCCGCCCCCCAGGTTCCGCCCAAATAGCTCCGTTGGAGCTTGCCACGCGGCCTCCGGAAATAGGCACCCACAGTCGCGGGGCAAGCCTGACCCAAACCCGGTGCTCCTGGACCCCACCCCAGAGCCACACCCTCACTGGAACCCTCACCCCCTCCAACTCAACCCTCTGTCCCTAACTCTGATCCCCCGTCCCACCACCCCTCATCCCCAGCCCCACCCCAGAGCCCACACTCCAAGCCAGACCCCTCACCTCTCTCACACACCCAACCCTCTATCTCAGCCCTGAGCCCCCTCCCACAGGCCGAACCCTTCGGCCCCATCCCTGCCACACATCACCTCCATATTGGTGCACATAACAAAATTAATTCCACACATGGATGTAAAAAATTAGAGGGAAGACTGGTGGGTCTCATATAAGAACCTGAATGGAGGAATGGATGGATGGATGGAGCATCTTTTTGATGCATTCTTAAAACTACAATACCCACCTGGTGAAGTGAAGAAACAGATTGACAGAGTCAGAAGGGTACTCACAGGGCCGGCTCCAGCTTTTTTGCTGCCCCAAGTGGCGAAGAAAAAACAAAACAAAATGATTGAGCTGCCACCGAAGTGCCGCCGAAGACCCGGACGTGCCGCCCCAATAACAGATGGAGTGCTGCCCCTTTCTATTGGCCACCCCAGGCACCTGCTTCCTTCGCTGATGCCTGGAGCCGGCCCTTGGTTGTCAGAAGTCACCTACTACAGGACAGGCCCAACAAAGAAAGTAACAGAACGTCACTAGCCGTCACCTACTGCCCCCAACTAAAACCTCTTCCAGCGCATCATCAAGGATCTACAACCTATCCTGAAGGACGATCCCTCACTCTCACAGACCGTGGAAGACCAACCAGTTCTCGCTTACAGACAGCCCCCCAACCTGAAGCAAATACTCACCAGCAACTACACACCACACAATAAAAACACTAGCCCAGGAAGCAAACCCTGCAACAAACCCCATTGCCAACTACGTCTGCATGTCTATTCAAGCGACACCATCATAGGACCTAACCATATCAGCCACACCATCAAGGGCTCGTTCACCTGCACATCTATCCATGTGATATATGCCAGCATGTCCCAGCAATGCCCCTCTGCCAAACAGTCTCTACGCAAAATAATACATGGACACAAATCAGACATCAAGAATTATAACATTCAAAAACCAGTCGGAGAACATTTCAGTCTCCCTAGACACTCAATAACAGACTTAAAAGTGGCAATTCTTCAACAAAAAAACTTCAAAAACAGACTCCAGCGAGAAACTGCAGAACTGGACACCATCAAATTAGGTTTGAATAAAGACTGGGAGTGGATGGGTCACTACAAAAAGTAATTTCCCTCTGCTCATACTCACACCTTCTTATCAACTGTTGGAAATGGCCGATGTCCACCTTGATTGCACTGGCATCGTTAGCACTACAAAAGTAATTTCCCCTCTCTTGGTATTTAATCTTGTCAACTGTTGAGAATAGGCTACGTCCACCTTAATTGAATTGGCCTCATTAGCACTGACCCCACACTTGGTAAGACAACATCCATCTTTTCATGTGCTGTTTATATATTCTGCTTGCTGCATTTTCCACTCCATGCATCTGATGAAGTGGGTTTTAGCCCACAAAAGCTTATGCCCAGATAAATTTGTTAGTCTCTAAGGTGCCACAAGGACTCATTGTTATTACTGGATTGGAGCTCACAATTCTGCAAAAATCCCGCAGAGGTACAGAGCCCTCTTTAAAATCCTTTCCTCTTCTGCAAAGCTCTGCTCACCTTTCCAGGAAATCACCCAACGGCAGCTCCAGGCCTCTCAAAGCAGGAAAGCATGGGAATCAACACTGTGTGCAACGCACAAGTCCCAAGAAGAGGGGGAAGGGAGAGCTGTTTCCTTGGGCTTGGCCAATCCAAGCGCTGTGTGTATGGGTGTGATTTATGCCCTGCGTACTGGAAAGGGGAGACATCAACAGGAAGGTCCCGATAAACACTGAAAGACATATAAATCTGTGGTGCACTGAGCTGCAGGGCTGAGAAAGGCCTTGATAAATCAGGAGCTTTGTGCGGGGGAAGTGCATGAGTATGTGTATGTCTCCGTGCTCACTTATGTCATGGGCTGCCTGTGTGTCTCACATCTCCTGTGTGTCTCACGTTGGCTCTTCCCACCCAGCCTGCTTCCCCAGGGGCCCCAACATCACTGCACTTATGCAAAGAAAGGCACAAGCCGCTGCAGTGAAAAGGAGTGGAAATCCCAGCACCGGAATAGGCTGCCACACTCCGAGCAAGGCCATGGCACCATGCTCCGCAGCATTCAGGGCCAGGCTCTGCCAGGGCCAACTCTAACTTTTTTGCTGCCCCAAGCAAAAAAGAAGAATGCCACCCCACCCTACCCCCCCGCGAGCACCGCGCTGCCAAAGCCCCGCCCTCAAGCATCACGATGCCCGAAACCCCGCCCCTGAGCATCACACCACCCGAAGCCCCGCCCCATCAGAGCGCTGCACTGTGCCAAGCCCCTGCCTCCCTGAGCACCGTGCTCTCTAAGCCCCCACCCCCACCCCCTGGGCGCTGTGCCAAGCCCCTGCCTCCCTGAGCACTGTGCTCTCTAAGCCCCCACCCTCACCCCGCACGCGCTCTTGCAAGATGCGCACACACTCTCTATAGATGAGAGCCGTGAGCGGCAGCAGTACAGCTGCGTTGTGAAAGCCAACGGCGATTATGGGAGGTGGGTGCACGAGCTGCGCCCTCTGCTTTGCGCGCTGATGGGCAAAATGCGTCACGCTCACGCGCCCTTGTAAGGACGCGCTGTCCTTTGAGCCTTAGCACTTATCCGCGCTGCAAACTGAACATGAGCCAGGTGATCCTTCCCATTGAGCCTGATGCATCTAAGGCCAGCCTTTCTATCCACCTTATAGTCCATTCATCCAGGCCACTAGTAGTTTAACTTCTGGGGCAAAACTGTGGGAGACCTGTATCAAAGCTTTGCTAAACGTCAAGAAATAACACATCTGGCTGCTTTGCCCCTCCATCCACAGACCCAGTTATCTCCTCCATAAGAAGGCAATTAGGTTAGCAGCATGACTTGCCCTTGGGAAGTCCATTGGACTGTTCTGATCACATTCTCTCCCTAAGTGCATTCAGAATTGATTCTTTGAGGACCTGCTCCATGATTTTTCCACAGGGGGACTGAGGTGAGGCTGACTGGCCTGTAGTTCCCTGGATCCTCCTTCTTCCTTTTTTTAAAGATGGGCACTACAGTAGCCTTTTTCCAGTTGTCCGGGACCTCCCCCGTTCACCATGAGTTTTCAAAGATAATGGCCAATGGCTCTGCAGTCACATTCACCAATTCCTTTAGCACCCTTGGATGCAGTGCATCCGGCCTCATGGGTTTGTGCTCATCCAGTTTTTCTAAATAGTCCTGAACCACTTCTTTCTCCACAGAGGGCCGGTCACCTCCTCCCCATACTGTGCTGCCCAGTGCAACAGTCTGGGAGCTGACCTTGTTCGTAAAGGCAGAGGCAAAAAAAGCATTGAGTACATTAGCTTTTTCCACATCCTCTGTCACTAGGTTGCCTCCCTCATTCAGTAAGGGGCCCACACTTTCCCTGACTTTCTTCCTGTTGATAACATACCTGAAGAAACCCTTCTTGTTACTCTTAACATCTCTTGCTAGCTGCAACTCCATGTGTGATTTGGCCTTCCTGATTTCACTCCTGCATGCCTGAGCAATATTCTTATACTCGTCATTTGTCCAATCTTCCACTTCTTGTAAGCCACCCTCCTTTGCCAGTCTGGCCACTGGCTCACTGATCCACTAGGATATCTACAGGTCTCACTACTTAACACAGCTGTCAGTGATTTCAGCTGTTAGTGGGGGAACCTCACCGCTGGAGCACAGAGGACAGTCTTTTGCACAAGAGACACTATGCCAAAACAAATCTAATACTTACATCTAAATATCACGCGACAAAGAGTCCTGTGGCACCTTATAGACTAACAGACGTATTGGAGCATGAGCTTTTGTGGGTGAATACCCACTTCGTCAGATGCAACACCCATGAAAGCTCATGCTCCAATACATCTGTTAGTCTATAAGGTGCCACAGGACTCTTTGTCACTTTTTACAGATCCAGACTAACACAGCTACCCCTCTGATACCTAAATATCAGTGATTTCAGTTATATGACATATAACAAAACTCCCAATTGAATTTAAATGAGCTGTTATTACAGAGCAGAGAAAAGGGCATCTCCCAAACGTCAGCACTGCCAGGCACAAATATCTATCACTCCCTTTCTCAATTCATAGGGCTTTGGAACCCATGTCCTGTGCCTAGCGAGTGCCATTTAGTTGAGGTGAGTCCCTCCATTGGGCTACACCAAGTTCAGTTCTACCCTTGAGTCACACACTCCTGGCGCAATAACAAGGGGGGGAAATCCAACACCAGGCAGGGTGGGCGTGCCCATGCAAACGAGATCAGCTCCTGAAGCCCTCTTCCACAGCTCATCACTAGATGTCAGGGGAGAGTTCATTCAGACTCTGTTTACACTTGAAGATAAACACCCTGAACACCTTCCTGACCCCCTGCATCTCATTCTTCCTGCGGGGATCTGCCATGGTGAAGGTGCCCCTCAACAAGGCAGACAAGATCATACGGCAACTGGTGAAGAAGTGGCTGTTGTTTCCCCAAAGAGTCAGCAACAACAGGTCTACATTGCCCATAGGCACGGTGGCGCCAATGTCCCCTGCATGGGCAACTCATGCAAGGTTGCAGTGATCACCCACGCCTTCCACCTGCTGATGTGTCCCAATGCCATGGTAAGGAACATCACGGTGAACGCCCTGCATGACGTGACACAGAAGCAGATTGGCAGAGCCCCCTCCAACCAAGACATCATCACCTTCCTGAGCGGCTCCCTGGATGGCGAAATCACACAGGACGGGGGCGACATTGTTTCACTGTGGTCCCGCGCTCGCAATGCCACGTATCGCCTGGGGAAGCATGTTAGCTGCCACTAGGAGTGGTGCGAGGAGTGCCAGTTGTTGGGAGTCCTGGTGCCACAGATCAGGTCTGATGACAACACCATCATCATCCCAAGCACCGGGGGCATGCTGGACAGGACCCTGAAGGCTGCCATCCACTCGCTGTATGTGGAAACCCTGAAGCGTAAACAGGACCAGGGTAAAGCCTTCAAGTTGACCAGCAAGTGGGATGCCAGCAACCACTTCCTTGCCGGGGTCAGCCTCACCTGTTTCGCCGACTGGCGGTTCATCCACTGTGCCTGGCTAAACTGCATCCTGCTCAACAGAGCTGTCCGCCATGGGAACCGAAACAAGTGTTGCAGGAAGTGCAGCTACTACGAGACCCAGCCCCACATCACATCCTGTGCAGCTGCAAACCCCACTCCAGAGCCTGGCGGCTACATCACAATGCCATCCAGAACCACCCGGTGAAAGCCATCGCACCGCACCTGCGTGAGGTCGCTGTGAACTGCACCATCCCCGGTACCAACAGCCAGCTGCGACCTGATGTCATCGTCACCGAGGCCCAGAAAAAGATCTTCATCAACGTCACGGTCTCCTTTGAGAACAGGACCCCGGCCATTCACAAAGCTGAGCTCGTAAGCTGGAAAGTACACCCCGTTGGCTGACATCTTGAGAGTGAAAGGCTATGGGGTGCAGATGGATGCCCTGATCATTGGAGCCCTGGGCGCCTGGACCCCTGCAACGAGCGTGTGCTGAGGACTTGCGGGATCAGTCGATGCTACACACGGCTCATGCGGCGCCTCATGGTCTCAGACATCATCCGATGGTCCAGGGGCATCTACACTGAACACCGGCCACTGACATTACCAGGAGGTGCGAGCCAGAGCAACATTGTGCATCGAACACAAGAAAGGGACCGAGAGACTTTTTCCGTTGGACCATATCAACTGGAACCATAAACTCGCTGAACGTTAAATCTCACCAAATGAGGGTCAATCCATCCTCATCATCGTATCCCCTCATTATACTCCACACCTGAACATAGCCATCATATGAACAAGATACCCTCATATCTCAATGTCTGTACTTTGACCCATCAACCTTTTACTCCCACTTGGGGATATTGCAGATTATGTATTCCTTACGCCATCTGATACTAAACCAAACTTCGCACCTCTTGATAATCTGTACGTTATTCCCTGATAACCAGAATCTTCTATGCTTAAACTCTGTACCGTTCACTTTTTTAAAACATCATCTTAATAAAATATTTATGCAGCCCCACAACTCTGTAAGGCTTGTGTCTGAGTGCAGTCCTCTACTCCTTCCACCCCTGAGTGTTTGCTGCTGTTGTTTCTATCCCAGTGGGTTTTTCGGGTCAGTTTCTGACTGGAATACTCTACTGTATTGCAAAGAACGCACTGGGCTTACAGGCAGCAGGCCTTTGATCTGAGGTTCCCAATGCACCCTACCGTAAAGTCATTAATGAATTAACTGCAAGATGAAAGCACTCAATGATGTAAGCAGGTATTATTATGCTACATATAATAGTATGGGTGTGTGACTGTGTGTATATGAGAGAGAGAGACTCATCTAGCTAGCGAATATTTGCACATATATAGCACTTCTTATCCATAGAGCTCACAGTGTTTAACAAGAGTGTAGGTAGTATGACTGCAGTTTTACAGACGGCGGTGGGGAGTGACTTGTCCAGGGCCACAAAGTGGCAGACCTGGGTGCAGAACACATTGTTTTGACAAAAAGTGTTTCTCAACCAAAATGAACATTTTTGCAGAACATTTTGCTGTGGTTGAATTTGTCCTTTTTCTCAGTAACAAGCTGGAAACAGAATTGTTCACTGTAAAATGTTTTGGATTTTGGCAAAAGGTTCAGCTGTTGGGTAAACATTTTTGACTCTTAGGTTTAGGAAACAGATCATTTGGTTTTTACCCAAACACAAAAAGTGGTTTTGAAAAGTGAAAAAAAAAGTCATTTGCCTTTTAGTTTCAGTTTTTGATCTAATAAACAAAATAATTTCACAGGAAATTCAGAAAACAACCCAAACTTTAAAAAATGTCCCATGAAAAATAATTGGGATTTTTGGACTAGCTCTAATTTTGGCGCTTTGAAAAAAATCTCACCCTGGGCCTATGGTGCTGTGTCTTTGAGTATGTAATGTTATGTTGACCCGTGCGTGTATCAATATCAGCTGTGTTCTGGCATGGCTGGGTGTACTGACCTCAGTCTCGCAGAAAACCTAATTAGTCCTGCACTGGACATGCTTGCTCATCTCTGGTCAATATCACTCCATATGTGTTGCACGTGCCCTGTGCCTGTAGCTTGCAGTGCGTCAGCTCCCTGACTTTCGCTGCTCTCTCCTTCTGTGCAGCTGTGTGGTGTGGAGGCAGCTGGTGTCCCTGTCTGATGTATTTAGCTCACTCTGAGGTTCCCATCTGTCCAGACCTCACCAGCTGCAAATGGCAGAGTGTAAATTAAACACCAAGAGCCAGAAACCACTGGGGAGGGGGAGGCTTTGATTTTACAGTGTGGCAAGCACCTCCTACGGAGTTTGGCAGCCCCGCTGTCGGGAAGGGAAGCACAGGCTGAATCAGGGCCAGGGGCGGCTGTATGTTTTTTTGCTGCCCCAAGCACAGCAGTGAGGCAGCCTTTGGTGGCGTTTCTGCGGGAGGTCTGCCAGTCACGTGGATTCGGCGGTGGTTCTGAGGGAGATCTGCTGGTCCTGCGCCTTCGGCATACCCACCACTGAAGCTGTGGGACCCGCAGACCTCCCGCAGAAATGCCACTGAAGGCTCCCTGACTGCCGCCCTCCCCGTGACCGGCATGCTGCCCTCCCCATCCCCCCCCAGCTTGCTGCCCCAGGCACAGTCTTGCTGCACTGGTTCCTGGAGCCACCCTTGATAAAGGCAGAGGAGAAGGAATGGTAGGCGAGATAGAGGGGTCTGCGTGCGAAGAGGAGAAGGGAGGGAATGAAAATGTTAAGGGATTTGCTGAGCAGGACAGAAGGGGATTGGCTCTAGAATGTGACAAGGCCCCATTTCAGAGGTGAATGCTGTCATGCCCTGTAGCGTACGTAGCTATGGAACTGTCAGGGCTTTCTTTTCTCTATACTATGTCTTTGAAGTCCTAAGGAGACTGCCTATCAGGGCATTTTATGGGGCAGAGACCATGCAGCATCTTACACACCAGCCAAGGATTTTTCAGTTTTGTTCCTTCTTGCTGTTATTTCTAAGAGTGGTAGAATTTACTTTTCAGTTTTTTATAATGTTGACGAATATTTATTTTTAAGCATTTCCCCCTCTATCCTTATTGATTTGAATTTTCACGGTTGTAGGAAATTATGGAGACATCTGACAATGTGATGGGTCAGACAATTATTTTACAACAATAGATGTTGAGATTCAGAAAGTAAAAGCTTTATAACCATTGAAACATAAATTGTCAACATCAGATGCCACTAGATACAAAGTAAATAGCCTTACTTCAAACCCTAAGAAGTTCTCAAAAAGCATTTTTCGCTCCTTGCCCATCTCTACATTTTCCCTATTATCAATGACAATATTTTTTGTCAGTTTGTGCATGTGTGGTGAAATCCATGTTGACTGACATTTACCGATAAAATCGTAATTCTTCCAGGCTTAGATATTTTCCACCATTGCCTGTAAAATAAAGATTACAGGCTGAAAATACCCATTTGCTCTTAGTGTGTGGTGAAAGGTAAGGGATTCACAGTGATGCCTTTGCTGGCCAGAAACCCTTGAGCTCTGAGAGTGGGGGATGGAGCCTATCTAGTCTTGAGGGTATCCTGTTCTGGTGATGATAATTTCCTTCTTTACATCACCAGGGAAGACTGCAGGCACACTGCCCTGATAATGTGATAGGCCAGATGACCCACTTGGTTTCCCCCTCTTCAACAGCTGGGATTCTAAGACTATTTGCATAGTCCATCCTTTTTTGACCATGACTGCTTATTAATTATCATTATCCCTTTTTGACCCAAGTGGTTAGCCAAAATTTGGGCTCCTGCAGGCTGTGTCCATAAGGTGGAGAAATTGGAGGTGGAATCAGTTATATCTTTGATGCAATCGTTTCCCCAAAGAATGTACAAAGTCCTGTATCCCTCATTACAGGAGGAATCAAACAGCAGCAGACAGTTTTTCTGCTCATAGATCCATGCCTATTTTAGCTAGCACTCTGCCCCAAAGCTCTCTCTTTTAGCTTTTTCTCAGGCTCACACGGCTAGTTCTTCTGTGGCTGTGGCTGGTGCTTCCTTGCTGACTTTGCTGTCACTTGCTGTGGTGTTTCTCCTGCTTCTCTCTCTTACACACACTCTGCTAAAACAATATTTTTGTTTTGGGGAAGGGATGGCTCAGTACTTTGAGCTTTGCCATGCTAAACCCAGGGTTGTGAATTCAATCCTTGAGGGGGCCATTTAGGGAACTGGGGCAAAAGTCTGTCTGTGGATTGAGCCTGCTTTGAGCAGGGGGTTGGACTAGATACCTCCTGAAGTCCCTTCCAACCTTGATATTCTATTCTTGATACTCTAATACCCAGCGCAGCCCCTCTGCCCATTAGTTCAAAGTGCTGAGTGACTTCATAAGTGTCTTTGTTGTGGGAGGAGGCTTCTATTGTTTCAGCTACCTGGTTCCACAAAGGAGCTGAATGGTTTCCTACAGCTCCCTTAAGGGAAAGGTGGTGGTTGCACCCCCAGTGTCAGTGAGGTTTAACCTAGCCCATACCATTATTAATAATTATTTGTATTGTGGCAGCACTTAGAGTCCTGACTGAGATCAGGGCCCCATTGTGCTAGGGCAGTTGTCCCCAACCTTTTCATCTGGCAGGCGTCAGACGAAGCACCATGGCGGCGGTGGAGCATCCACTGAAATGCTGCCGAATTTCTGCGGTGTTTCGGTGGCGACGCCTCTCAATGATGTCACTTGTCGCTGACAAGCAATGTCATTGAGAGGTGTCGCTGCCGAAATGCCGCAGAAATTCGGCGGCATTTCGGCGGATGCTTCACCGCCAGCGGGGAGGCGAGTGCATTTAGATGCCCCCATGGGCGCCATGGCGCAATGCGGGCACCGCGTTGGGGACTCCTGTGCTAGGGGTTGTACAGACACACTGTAAGAAACAGTCCCTGGCTTGGAGAGCTTAGGATCCAAGCAGACAAGGTAGATGGAGAAGAGTTTTCCTCTAGGTCACACAGCAGATTAGTGGTTAAATGGGGAGTAGCACGCAGGCCCCCTGACCTGGTGCCCTAACCACTATACCACACTGCCTGTCACCATAGGTGCTGGAACTGGGGGGGCTGCCACACCCTCTCGCATGAAGTGGTTTCCATCATATCCAAAGTTTACAGTTTGGTTCAATGGCTCCCAGCACCCCCACTATACAAATTGTTTCAGCCCCCCGGGCTGTCACTCAGTGGCTGATCTGTTCTTGCTGCAATTTGGCTCTTGCTCTGCATGAAATGGTTTTGATCAGCTCTCTTCACGATGAATGAACCTAGAATCAGTTTGAAAGAGATAGGAAATGAGTTAATAGCAATGTTAATAAAGGGAACAGCTTTCAAGAGGGCTCGCACTCAGGCACTTTGAATATAAGGTGGGCCTTTTCTTCACTAGGTTATAACATTTGGGAGAGGTGAAGCAGGAATTTCAATTACCTTATACCTATCTTCTATGAGATAGGTATAAGGTAATTTCTGGCTACTGGAGGGCTTCAGTGTTTGACGAGTGGGCAATAGAAACAGAGTATGAGGGATTTTTTTTTTTAAAGAAGATAAGATAATAAAGGCTGTACATTTAAAATAAAATGTGCTCCCTAATTCACACTAAGAATGCAGAATGTCTCCAGTCAGGCCCCGGCCCCTGATTGGGACTCCTCCACCAGGGCCGCCCAGAGGCGGGGGACAAGTGGGGCAATTTGCCCCAGGCCCTGGGCCCCGCAGGGATCCCCCCGAGAATATAGTATTCTATAGTACTGCTACTTTTTTTTATGGAAGGGCCCCCCAAAATTGCTTGCCCCAGGCCCCCTGAATCCTCTGGGCGGCCCTGCCCTCGGCACTGGAGTAATACAAATAAACAATTCCTAACTCTTCGCTAGGACGCAGTGGCTAAGACTTGGGCCAAAAATGGTCACTGAGCATTTGTTTGTACTCCACCAAGCACACTGACGCTCTGACCTAGCTGTAGTTGTCTGGTGCTGGCACAGTGCAACTGTCGAATAGTAAGAGTAACAACAATTAATGAACAATAAGGATGAAGTACTTTATGCCGTTTGAGAATGTAACTTAATATCTCTTGCTTGTTCTGCATCGTTAATACATATGTGAGACAGTGAACAAACTTTTCAATAGTTTAGCTAGACATGTCTCCACCCATAGACCACGCGCAAGAATCTTGCTGTGTCTGTGATGTTACAGAAATCAGGTCTGTGCAGACTTTGCAGACAAATGAATTCCCACTGCTTATTGCCAGAGCAAATGGCCACTCGCTTGCTCGCTCAGCCCGTTTGGGAGATACGAAGTGGCACTGCTGCTCTTTGTCTAACCTGGCTTTGAGCAATCACTGCATCTCAGGGCACTAAAGTTCCCTGCAGAAGGAGAGTTAAGGGGAACAAACTCTGACGTGCAAAGTTAGATTTTTGGGCCAAGGGCTGCAAAGGCATCTAGGTGCCTAACTCCCATGGTAGCTGGGCCCTGGTTTGCAGTATCCTGTGACCATCCCCACCGGATTACTGACCTCATCAGAACTTCAAGACAAATCAAGAAGAGACTATGCCCCCTCCTCACCTGCTCCAGTGACCAAGAGAATCTATTGCAGGGCTGCACTGAGCCCGTACACACTGGGGCAGGAGGAGGTTGGGTTTTAGTCAGTGTGGGCTGGATGCCTGTGCAATGCAGATGTGACCAAGGCAACTTGCTATGGAGCCCAGGAACTAGCACTGAGGTGCTCTGGTACCTGCAGACACAGCGTGTTGTGTGTGGACTCTACCACTGGCTTCTCCTCTGTTGTGCCCCATATCTGCAGTCCATGCAGTGCCCGCACTGACACCGGTCTCAGACTCTGGCCATGCTGCGTCATCAGGGCAGAGCAGGAGCAAGGCTTTGAGCCCTTGCTTTGGGGTCAGTTGGACTTTGTTAGCTTGCATCACCGGCCTGATCCTGCCCACCACACGCAGACAGACAGATACAGAAGACAGGTCCCTGAATCCCTACTTCTACCACATCAGTACCTCCTGGGAGGCTTGACTCAGCTCTACCCAAGCCTAGCAAACAGCAGCTGGTTTTCATCCTCTGCTGACTCTTCACACGTAGGAGGGGCAGGATTGGAGCTTTATTTCTGTATAATTTAGATGGAGAATGTCGATGTTTATTTTTAAGCTTTTTTATTTCAATCAGCGTAAATGTTCACCATTAGGGAAATTGTGGGGAGGGGCCAGACAATCGTGGGGGTCAGACAATTATTTAATGCCAGTAGATGCTGAGATTCAGAAAGCTAAAGATTTATAACCGTACAGCACAAATTGTCAACATCACATGCAGAATACACAAAGTCAGTCTCCTCAAATCAAGCCCTCAGAAGCAGCATTTCTTACTGTGCCTCTCTGTAAATCTCAGTTATTATTGATGGAAACATCTTTGCACTGATTTGCGTGTGTGCTGTGAAATTGACATTTCCCGATAAAAGTCTGATCTTTCCAAGCCTCCTTATATGCCATGAAACCTGAGTTCAAAGAGCCTCTCTACAGCTCCCAGTCCCTGTCAGTCATAGTCTCCGAGCAGCCCAGAGCAGCTTCTAGCTGCCTCAGCCTGGCACGGCCCCTAGTGACTTGGGGGCTTCCTGTTAGCAGTACTGACTGAGCCGCTGCCTACAGGCTAGGCGCATCCAGGTCTGAGCTCAGACTCTGATTACAATGCAGGGTGCGCACACACAGCAAGTCTGGCCCTAGGCTGGAGGCTGCAAACTGGTTAAGTTCCGTTCTACTTAGAGGATACCAGTGGCTCCCACAGCCGTATGCATGTTATGTACCACTGGCAGGGCCCAACTAAGGCTTAGGCAACTTAGGCATGTACTGTGCCACGGGCCCAATTTGTGGGGGTGGGAGCTCTGGTGTGCTGCCCAGGTGTAGCCCCGCAGCCCCTCCATCACCGGGAATGGGAGGGGGGAACATGAGGTCAAAATGGGCACATAGCAGCTACAGCACTGCTTGGGTTTGGCCCTGCACAGGGTGCAGGGCACCAAAATACATTATACAACAATGCCAATTACTTCAGCCTCCCTCCTTGTTAACCCTTTTTTCACTCCGGTCACCCTCCCGAACACCGTTCTGGTTTTTGCCTCCTGGAGATGCTGGTTCAATTGTCTTTATATCCCTTTCACTTGGTGCAGACTTTGCCCCCCCAGAGCAATGAGGGGGATCAGGATAGCACAACAGAACTACATGCATAGATGTGTGTCGTGTTAACCCTTTAAGCCACACTCTTGTCCCCTCTTTTGGCCCAGAACAATCTCAAACCAAGATCTAGTCACACAGTGCAGCCAAGAGAACCGGAGCACAATCGTAACCAGGAGGCACTGTAGATTGATTGACCATGTGCTTCAGATGGAAACTGATCCTATTACCAGAACAGTGATTAGATGGACATCTGAAGGCAAGCGAAAATGAGGCTGTCCAAAAACAACATGGCAAAGAGCTGTGGATGCTGAGGTGAGAAACCTGGGACACAGCTGGGGAACCATTGAAAGACTTGCCAGAAACAGACAGGAGTGGAGGAGCTTTGTTGCTGCCCTAAATGCCAGAGGTATAATGGGAACATCATGATGATGATGTTGTCCCATCTGCACCAATGGTCTGCGAGAATCCAGGCTCATTTGTTTTCACCATAATGAAGAGCCCATTTGTATATGGGAATTTTGACCAATCAAAGAATTAAGGCCCCCTAATGTAAATTTCTTTTGCAAAAAAAAGCTCTTTCTCTCCTTAAAGTCTCCAGGCCCCACTGCAAGCATTTCAGTCCCGCAAAGTGATTTATTCTGGGAGATCCCTATAGTAAATCAGTTGCTAACTCACTGCCTTCCAGATGTCATGTTTGTTCAGTCAAAACCAGTCCCTGTCTCTCCTCCTGGCACCTGTCTCCATGTGCTTGCTGAGCCGAGCAGTCACAGGAGAAGCCCCATGTCCCTTGTTCATCCATGCAGTGTCTAACTCATCCATGAGTGGTGGGTGGCAGAGACCCCCCTTTTTCTCTCCTCTGCCGCTCTCATTGCTAGGCAGGGAATAACTGCAGCAGAGACTGGCTCATCTCCTGGGGAAGAGTCCTGTTCCCTCCAGCCATGTGGGGAGAATGGAGGGTTCCTGGAGGGCATGAGATCTCTTGTGTGGGGCCACTAGGTTTCTGCAGTGATGGTGGAATGTTAATTCCCACTGGTGTTCATAGACAGCATCAGATGGTAGTGTCTGTCTCATTCTCCCGAGTGGATGAGCTCAGACCCATCAGTGATGACTTTGGGACCAGCTCCAGAGCACAGCAACGGCTGTACCCTTCCAGCAGAGGAGGCACCTCCTGTGCCCATCCTTTCTGCTCTCACACAGAGCTCAGAGACATCCCCTGTAGTTTAGTCACAGTGGTTCTACAGGCTCCTGCAGCCCTACTTTTCACACAGCCTCAGCTTAACTACCAAAGCTGGGAATGGAAATGTGTTATGTGCTAATTAGCTCCTTAGGTACCCAGCCCCACTCTGATCTGGTAGTCAGGAGCCCCTCTCCTTCTGCAGACCCTCTCCCAGAGGAGGGGCTAATTGGAAACAGTGCCCAGAGCACTGGTCAGTGGCTGATTCCCAGCACTCCATCACACACAGCTTGCTGAGAGTGATCCGCAACTCGGGGGTTGGGGAGCCTTTGTCTCTGCTCAGAGACCCAGGAATCCCAGGGACAAAGGGCAGGCTTGGAGATCTGCAGGATCCCCAGAGGGAAGGTGGGAACTCTGGCCTCCCTCAGATACAAGGTTGAGCTCAGGCCCTGGGCAGTTATTTCTATATAGGCTTGGAGAACTGGAAGATGCTGGGAGATTAGAGAAGAAAAGGAAGGAAGGGAAGAGATTCTGGCAAGTCCCAGCTGGTAAATCTAGTCTCAGTAAATGAACCAAACAAATGGTGAAGGGGAAACAAACATAGTTAGCAACCTTGTGTTATGTACTCTCTGATTTGCAGGAGCACCCCACGGCCTCAGTAGCTGGGCCAGCTGCTCAGTGTGGCAGTTGGTGTCCTGCCAGCGCCTGGGGGGCCCAGCCCGGTGTGTCTGCATGTCCAGTTTCTGAGTTGTCTGCTCCAGTGTGTCTGTGCACCCATAGTCTGGGAGGAGAGCAGGGTTTCTGTGTCCATTTATCCCTGGGCTGGAATCTGGCTGGGCTTGGGCCTGTGTTAGCTGGATGGGGTCGGGGAGATAGAAACACCAGGCCAGATATGGAGAGGACCCTGAGCAATGGCTCACACCTTCCCCTCCCTACTTTCCTCGTTCTGCCCTGCAGAGTCCCTGCCTCCAGCACCTGGGTCTGATCTTTTTCACCATCAGGTCTCTCTTTGAAAGCAATTGTAAGTCCAGGAACCACAACAGCAGGAAACAGCTTTGCATCCCAGCATAGGGTTTCCAGCTTTCTACTTGCACAAAACCAAACACCCTTGCTCCACCCTCTGCCCCACCCATCCTCTGAGACCCCACCCCACTCCATCCCCCCTCCCTCTGTTGCTCACTCTCCTCACCCTCACTCACTCACTCATTTTCACAGGGCTGGCTCAGTGGGTTGAGGGGTGTGTGTGGGGGGGGGGTGAGGGCTCCAGGTGGGGGTGCAGGCTCTAGGGTGGGGCTGGGGATGAGGGGTTCAGAGTATAGGAGGGGGCTCCAGGCTAGGGCTGAGGGGTTTGGAGTATGGAAGGGGCTCTGGGCTGGGGCAGGAGAAGGGGGGTGGGGTGCAGGAGAGTGCTCTGGGCTGGAACTGAGGGGTTCAGAGGGAAGGAGGGGGATCAGGGCTGGAACTGAGGGGTTCAGAGGGAAGGAGGGGGATCAGGGCTGGGAGAGGGGAAGGGGGTTGGGTGCAGGAGGGTGCTCTGGGCTAGGACTGAGGGGCAGGGCTGGATTAACTTTTTGTGGGCCTGGTGCCAAACATATGTGTGGGCCCTCATTGGGGAAATAGGACATGTGATGGGGGGTAGTCTGCAGAGCGAGGGGCTGATTGGGGGCAATGAGGCACAGTGGGAGTGGCCCCACTCAGCCCAGCACAAGGGCACTGTTTACAAACCCAAACTGCCAGATGCACACTGCCCCCCCGAGCCCTGTGCTGCCAGCGTGCCCCTTCCACACTGCCCCCTGCCCAATGCCCAGCCCTTATGCCAGCGCCCCCTCACCCAGAAACTTCCCCCACAGATCCCTATGCCCAGCACCCCCTGCCTAGAGACCCCTCCCACTGACCTCCCACCACAACTGCACTGCACCCTGCACACTGCGACAGTCAGCAGCGACCCCCTAACAGTTAGTAGCCTTATAATAGCTGGCAACCGTTAGGAGAAATTGGACACCTCATGGACACAGTAGCCTGAACTTTTGAACTGTCTTCCCTTATCGGTCTTGAGGCAGTTGAAGCTGGTCCTAAGCCTGTTTTTGCTGAGCAGATTGCAGAAGTGCAGGGTTTGCTAACCATCAATCAAATGCTAACACGACTGAAGCCTGTGTATGAGTATGTATAAAAGATTCTTGGTTTTTGTATGGAGCAGAGTTTTTTGTACCAAGGTACAGAACTCTCTTTTCTTCTGCAGAATAAAGCAACCTTTCCTTATCCTTGTCTGGCTGTCATTGGCTCTCAGCTAGGCGGACCCGACATTTCGGTAACAACACCATACCCCCTGCCCAGTTCTCCCACCCACAGATCCCCTACTGTCCAGCACCCCCTTCACAGTCCCACCATCACAGCTGTACAGTGCCCCATAATCCTGAGGTAATTCTGCAACAAATTCTTTGCATAACATTTTAAAATTCTGAATATTTTTTATAATAAATAAATGTGGAAGCTCCACCATGGCAGTAGGGAGCACAGGCCACTGGCTTCATGGAGGTGGGAGATCACCCTGCAGCCTCTCTCACCCCTCTGGGACAGGGACTTGGCAGTGAGACTGAACCTGACCCTGACACAGCACAAGGGCCCAGCCTGGCACAGAAACACCATGGGGCCCTGCCCCTTTTGTGCCAGGCACACCATATATGGACAGGGAGGCTCAGCCCGGCAGCAGGATCCAAGTGCAGAGGGACTTAGTGTGGGGGGATCCAGAGGGGACTAAGAGGGTTCTGTGGGGGGCAGTCTGGGTGCAGGCAGCTCAGTGGGGTATCTGGATGCACAGGGAGGTGCCAGGTGCAGGGGCAATGGGAGTCTGTAGGGGTGACCAAGTGAAAGTGGTTGGAGCTCAGCAGCAGGAGGGAGTTTGGGTGCAGGGGAAGTGGGGTTGTTGTACTTAAAGTACTGCACAGGATCTTTTCAGGGGGAATAAGGCAAAAGCATGTATTACCAATGAATGTGGCATCAATCAACACAGTATCATATGCATATGATCTATATTACACTCATGCACTCACATACACACACTCAAACACACTCTGTCCTGTTGTTGTTAACCAACTAGTTGCTCCCCTTAACTTCACTGACCAGGTGAGTTAGATAGGGGAGGGGTGGAGCCGGGCTTTTGCTGATCCGGATTGATGCTCCAATGTAGACAAGACAAGACCTGGGGTCCTCAGCAAGACACCTCACATTTATAGCAGCTTCCCTCTCATGCAAATCTGTACCAGATTCAAAATCCGTGTCTGTTTCAGATGGTCCTTTGTGCTGCTTCCTTCTGGCTGTTGCCTCAGTGCTGTTCAAAGAGGGTGTTTCCAGAAGAAGGTGCTGGCTTCTAAACCCCCCTGCCCCCAGGCCGTCAATATGTCTGCTATTCTTTAGTGAGCCCACTTGAAAAGTTTGATTGTCCTTGGATCTGGCTTCCAACCCCTCTTCAGCTAGCTGTCTGGAGGTGCTGCCTTCCACGCCTTGCTCATTCACACCTCATTCATTCAACACGGCAATTGATTAAGGGGGGGTGGAAGAGATCTTATTCTACTCCAGGGGTCAGCAACCTTTCAGAAATGGTGTGCCAAGTCTTCGTTTATTCACTCGAATTTAAGGTTTCGCATGCCAGTAATATATTTTAACATTTTTAGAAGGTCTCTTTCTATAAGTTTATAATATATAACAAAACTATTGTTGTATGTATTGTTGTATGTCAAATAAACAAAGGTCTGGCCAAACCTGCAGACACGGCAGGTAAACAAACCAGCCCGGCCCGGCCTGGTCCGCCAGGGGGCTTACCCTGGCGTGCCACATGCCAAAGGTTGCAGATCGCTGCTGTGACAAACTGGGAATGTTCTTAATGTTTTCTCTGAATATGGTGTTGGTGCCTGTGTCCCCTATTCAGTTCTTAAGTATCTAGGTGGTGGGATAAGGGCCAGTGAACATAAATGCCTGGCACTCTGTCTCCTAGCAACTGATGGCCTGGGCCCCTCCCCTGCAAGGTGCCAACTGAAGGTGTTGGAGACAAAGAGATCAGGTGACCTCCTGGCCTGGGAAAGGAGCTGAGCAGAGAGGAGGGGCTGGAGGGGGTTGTTAGTCTGGGGCTGGCTGGGGACAAGGAGTGAGGGCAGAAGTGGGGGTCTGGCTCACTGCCCCCCAGAATGGACCCGGCCGAGGGATCTGGTTCGCTGTACCTACAAGCTCTATTTTGGACCATGTTCCTGTCGTCTAATAAACCTCTGTTTTACTGGCTGGCTGAGAGTCACATCTGACTAGGAAGTCGGGGTGCACAACCCAGTGGCTTCCTCAGGACCCTGCCAGGGCGGACTCACTGTGGGAAGCACACGGAGGGGCAGAGGATACTGAATGCTCCAAGGAGAGACCCAGGCGGTGAAGCCATGTGAGCTTCTTGCCCTGAAGATTGTCTGCTTCGAGGGAGAGGAGGCTCCCCAAAGTCCTGCCTGGCTTTGTGGGGAGCAGTTCCAGAGCTTCGCCCGCGGACTCCGTGACACCTGCCCTATTCCTTTCTCTTCCCTATCCCGTGCCCCTTCCCCATCACTCCATCTCCTCCTTGTCCCACCCTCTTCCCTCCCCACTGCCTCTGTCCCCCTGCACTGCCTGCCCCACCATGGGCACTCACTGTTGTACAAGATGAAGGGTGGCTCCCAGCACACAGAAGGGAGCTCAACCAGCACTAGGACCCGGAAGGTGGTGTCCAGCTGCAAAGTCCCCGAAGCTGAGCAGCACCTTATTTTTTCAACCTGGCTGTGTAGCTTTGCAGTCAGGGTAGGTCTGCTCATTCCACCGACTCCCCAAGGCCCCGCCCCGCCTCTTCTCTGCCTCCTCTCCCCAGGTGAGCATGCTAGGGCTGCTTTCCTGCCAGCAAACAGCTGATCGGTGGCAGGGAGGGGGAGGGCGAAACGGAGCAAGCTGTGACAGGAGGCAGGGGAGAGGGAGTTCGGCTGCCCTACTTGCAGCAGGAGCCTCAGTGCTAGCAGCACCAAGCTTCTGCCCCCCGCAGGAGAGCGGAGAAGAGTGGCCCTGGAGTGTGGGCCCAGCGCAATGGGGCCAGTGACTCCATGGCAAATCCGCTACTGCTGAGGGGTTCAGAGAGTTGGAAGGGGATCAGGGCTAGGGCAGGAGGTTGGGGTGCATGGGGGCATTCAGGGTGCAGGCTCTGGGTGGCACTTACCTCAGGCAGCTCCTGGAAGCAGCAGTATGTCCTCACTCAGGGTCCTACGGGGGTCCACGTTCTGCCACCACTGCAGCTCCCAATGGCCGCAGTTCCTGGCCAGTGGGAGCTAAGGAACTGGTGCTTGGTGTGGGGGCAGAGCTCGGAGCCCCCTGGCTGCCCTTACACCTAGGAGCTGGAGGGGGGACATGCAGCTGCTTCCAGGAGCCATGCAGAGCCAGCACAGGCAGGGAGCCTTCCATAGCCCTGCTGCGCTGCTGACCAGACTTTTAACTGCCTGGTCAGCAATGCTGACTGGAGCCGACAGTATCCCTTTTCAACTGGGAGTTCTGGTCAAATCTGGGCACCTGGCACCTATATCTCAGCGGGGAGCAGCTGCTCTGCAGCACCCCCAGCCTTTCCCATGCCCCTGTGCCCACTTGCACCCATGCTCTAACGTCTTTCCCTGTCAGATGATGCCAGCTGTCAATCTCATCTCTGATAGCCTGGCAGACCCTTCATCTCCGCTGTGCAGCATCCCAGGCAGACAGCCCATGAGGCAGCCTTTAGCACAGAGAGGCTCTGGCCTTTGAGGGTGAGAGATGAAGAGCTGTCTCCATGGGCCCCATCTACCTGTGGGGCTGGGGCTAATATCAAAGGGCTCCTGCTGGCCTGAATGTTCCCTGCACCTACAGTATAAAGCTCACTCACAGGTGGCAGACGGGGCATGCAGGGAGGGGGGAAAAGGGGCCCTGAAGCCAGACAAGGGAGGAGGAAGGCAGGGAGTGAATCATGAGGGGGAAAGGGCCAAAGGGGCCAGCCTCACCATGGATCACAGGGGTGCTCACCCAGGAGTGAGCTGGGCCCTGCAGGTGAGCTGGGCCGAGACACGGGTGTGCCAGGCACATCACATAAACTGGCAACTATGCAAAGAGTGTCTGGAGAGTCGTTCTCTGCACACACAGATGGCATGGGGTGGGCACTGCTCTGAGGGCACTCGCACTGCTGGTCCTGGGTGCGCACCAGCCCCTCCTTCACTGTGTGAACCACTTGTGTCTCTGAGCAGAAAACCCTGAGGTGATCAGTCCCCGTCCCCCTTCCTCAGCCCCTCCCTGTCTTCCAACACTAGACTTGAGCACTGCCTAGGGCCACCATTTCATAGATCCAACTCTTCCCATCCCCTGCTGACTGTGGCTGCCTGCCCCAGGACCCCCCACTGCTAGCTGGACTGGGGGCCTCCACAGCTGTCCCATTAGCAAAGGGAAGTACAGGTGTAAGCAGAGGCAGAATGAGCTCTCCCCTGACATCTGGTGGTGAGCTGTGAAAAAGGACTTCAGGGTCTGATTTCGTTTGCATGGGCACTCCCACCCTGCCTAGCATAATGGGACTGCTTGCCCAAATGGTCACTTTGGCTGCTGTGGGATCCCCGGTCTCTTTGTTATTGGGGCAGGACAAGTGCTAGCAAGGGTCTCTGGTACAGAGGCTGAGTTAATGTCCCTCGTTTCTTTGCATCTGCCCTGCCCGTGCCCGGAAGGAGGCAAGCAGGACAGCAGTGTGGCCTAGTAGATAGTCCACTAGACTCAGGAGGTCTGCATTCTGTTCCTGGCTGTGTAGCTGCGTGACCTTGGGCAAGTCACCTTGCTGTTCTGTGCCTCAGTTTCTCCATCTGTACAATGGAGATCATGATCCTGACCTCCTCTGTACAGTGTGTGGAGACTGACCAATGAAGGGTGCTCTCAAGAGTTAGTGATGATTATTATTAAAGTTAAGGTACCAGGAGGGCACACGTTTGAGAACAGATGGAGCTGGAGAGGCAAAATTTGGATCCAGATCCAGATTTGTAGGGCAGATTGGGCCTTGCTATGTCCTAATGGACAAAGCAGGGGGCTGGGAGTCAGGACAGCTGGGTTCCACTCTCAGTTCTGCTGCTGACTCAATGCATGATCCTAGGCAAGTCATGCTTTCTCTTTACCTCAGTTTCTCCATCTCTAGAATGAGGCTAATGCTACAGCCCCTCATTTGCAAAGAGCGTTCTGCTATATAGATGAAAAGCATCTTCTCAGGACAAAGCACAGTTATTTTGAAGCCATCTACCAGTTTTGGGGTGTCTGTGCCTTGGGGTGTATCTCCCATTACAGAGAGAGGCACAAGCTGTAAAATTTGAATCCAGATCCACTTTTGAATCTGGATTCTACACCCTAAGGTAAGGGAGGTCCTGGATTCAAGGTTCTGATTGGACTCTTCTCCATTTCCAACCACCAATGGCCACTATGGAGACAACAGACAAAGCAGCCATAGCTTGTTTTCCACACCAGGAAGATTTGGTGATTCCCACTCCCAAAGGGAGAGACAGTGCAGAGAAATGGTCTCAGCAGGAGAGGATGAATCAATGGAGGAGGAAAAATATGCAGAGAAATATGGTGTGGCCCCCAACTGTGGGCTAGAGTCCCAGGGGGACCATGCAGGCTGCGGGAGGAACCAGGCCTAGGTAACATTGTGGGTGTGATCCTGATCCTGCCGAGGCGAATGGGAATAGTCCTATTAGTTCAGTGGGAGGAGGATCAGGCTCCAGTAACATCAGCCCTCACTCTGCAATTAGGGTTACCACCTGTGAAGTGCAAAACCCCCGGAACCCATCCCCCGCGAAGGCAAGCTCACCGCAATCCCATCCACAAGGCAACTCTGCAACCCGTCCTTTAACAGCCACTTACAGGATCTAGCAAGAGAACACGGATAGCTAAGCCAGACTCCATCGCACGGCTCCTCACTCTCTTGTGACCCAACGCCTCTTACACACACCTGTGCCGTGCGTTTGCAGACAACTGCTGTATTTTCAACAGGTTTGATCTGTTATTGCTTAAAGTGCAGAAGTGGGAACACTGCAGCATCTTTAGCTGGACAAAGAAACTTTTACCGTGAGCTATCCCAGCATACTGGAAGAACAATGCAAATCTTTAGGCCCATGTAAAAAAACCTGGCAGACTCAAATTAAATTATTTTTCTGATAACTGGAAAATGCATAAAAAACCCAGCCAGGCCAGTCAAAAAGCAGCCAGGTTGTAACCCTATCTGCAATATCCAAAGAATCCAGCTTGACATACCAGATACCAGGCCTGATGTGCTGCCTTACGAGGGACGGGTGGGGAGAGCGGGGTCCGGCGCTGCTCATGTGAATAATGCCAACAATACAAAGAACAGAAATGTGCCTATCTCATGTATGCAAGGCAAGTAGACAGACATCTCCATATTGATGTCAAACAGCAAGTTCTTTACTGTTTTTATGTCAGATAAGCTTAAAACATGATGAACCTGTCACTGTGAAGTTAAATGCCTGAGATAATGGGATGACAGCAAGTCCTCATATTTTGTATATGGGGATCTTTCAAGTGCGTGCACAGGTACACACTACCATAGCTGCCAATGCTGTGGGTGCTGGAGCATGGAAAAAAAATAGTGGGTGCTCAGCACCCACCAGCCACTGCGGATCAGCAGCTTGGCGGTGGACAGGAGGAGCAGGGGCAGGGTTAGAAGAGGTGGGGTGGGGCCTCAGGGGAGGGGTTGGAGTGGGGGCGGAGTGAGGGCGGGACTTTGGGGGAAGGGGTGGAGTGGGGGCAGGGCCTTGCGTCAGAGCAGGGTGGGGCACCCACCTGGAAAGAAGAAAATTGGTGCCTGTGTACACTCCCATAGGGATCTCACATATATATGTATACACCCCACTATGGGGGCTCTCTTTCACACTCTCTCTCTCCCCAATGGGGGGGGGGGTGTCTGTCACACACAGTTCTTTTTAATCAATCTACATCCATTCACTCTGACTCTGTAATCCTTTATCAGACTGATTTCCCGCATTTCTCTCCTGTTTGCATCCCTCATTCCTTCCTTTCCCATGGCTCCTGTGTTCCATCTCCTGCTTTCTCTTTCCCTCCATTCCCTTGTCATTCATTTCCTCATTTCCGTACTCCCTCTTTCCTGTCCCACCATTCCTCCCTCCACCCCCCTCTCTTCCTAACACTCCCACCATTCTCCTCTCCTTTCTCCATCCCTTCTTTCTCTGTCTCTGCTCCCTGCCCCGCTCTAGGGGACTGTGCTTGTGGTATCTGGCCTGCCTGCCCTCCCTAAGAGCAAACGGCTTGGTGCTGTGTCCCGCTTTCAGGCTGGGAGAGCTGCACCTGAAAAGAGCTGATCCGCGCGGCTCCCCCTCAAGTGGACAGGGCAGGCTGGCCCAGCTTGCCTCACTTTCAAATTTTAAAGACACCAACCGCATGGGAGAGTCTGTGGAGGGAGGGGTGACAGGAGGGGAGGGTAGTAGAGATTCCCTTTCCTTCCTCATTATGTGATACCTTCCTCCAGTGCAACTAATGTCTTAGTCTGTGAATGGTCTATGATGAGGAGCTGTCTCTGGCTGCGGGCTAGTATTACTCTTCCAAGGGGCACAGATGGCATTCAGATGCAAGCACATGGCAGAGGTCTGTGTACACATATCGCTTTTCAAGGGCGTTAGCACTAAAATTCAGACTCTGAATTGCCAGCTGTCCGGTTTTTGACCAGAAAGTCCGGTCAAAAAGGGGACCTGGCAGTGTCCTGCCGGACCCGAGCTCCCAGCTGGCGAGAAGAGGGAAAGCTCTGAGCATGCCAGTGAGGCTGCAGGAAGGAAGGGGGCAGCCCGCTACCTGTGGGGCACGGATGTTAGGAGAGGGGCTGTTTGGAAAGCAACCCCTGGCCCCACTCCACTTGCCTGGCACTGGCTGCAGAGGGGCCCAGGCTTGGCGTGTTGTGTGGGGCCACTTCCCTGGAAGGGCTGCCAATCCTGGCTCCATGCATGACGCGATCACCACCCAGGGAGGAGACTGGCCGTGCCCCAGCACCGCTCCCTGAGAACTCGGGCATAGGCGGCAGGTTATATATTGCGGTGCTCGGGCTCCAGGAATATTCCGGGCCGGGTGCCCTGCTCCAGCAATATTTGGAGCTGGGTCCCTCCCCCGGCTCTGCCTGGATCGTGCCCCGGCCTCCCCGGGCCTCCCCCGCCGCCGCGTCCCTGCCTGGAGCAGGTCCCAGCCCCCGTCTGCCACCCCGGCGTATCCCCCCACCCCTGCTGCATCCCTGCCTGCTTGGGATACCAGCAGAACTGCTGTCTGCTGCCCAGGGTCCTAGTGCCTGCCCTCCACTAATGGCAAGGCAGGCTGCCCTTACCCTGCCCTAGCCCTGAGCCTCTCCAATGCCCCAAACCCTCAGCCCCAGCCGGAGCCCTCATCCCCCCGCACTCTAATCCTCAGCCCCAGCCAGAGCCCTCATCCCTCCGCACCCTAATCCTCAGCCCCAGCCGGAGCCCTCATCCCTCCGCACCCTAATCCTCAGCCCCAGCCGGAGCCCTCATCCCTCCACACCCTAATCCTCAGCCTCAGCCCTGAGCCCCCTCCTGCATCATGAATCCCTCATCCTCAGTTCCACAGTCCTCAACCCTGCACTCCCTCCTATCCCCAAACTCCCTCCCAGAGGGTGCACCCTCTCCCCTTCCCCCACACCCCTTCCAACCCCTAAACTCCCTCTCAGAGCCTGCACCTCTCACCCCTTCCTGTGACCCCACCCCCAGCCCAGAGCCTGCACCCAAACTCCATTCCAAAGCCTGCACCTCTCACACCCTCCTGCACACCCTCCCCCCTGGCCCAGCCCGGAGCCTGCAGCCAAACTCCATCCCAAAGCCTGCACCCTGCACCCCTCCTGCACCCTAATCCCCAGCCCAGGATCTGCACCCCAGATCTCCCCCCCCAAGCCCCCTCCCAGAGCCTTCGACAGGTGGGGGGGGGTAGTTTGGGGGGCGGGTTCTGGGCACCACCAAAATTTCTACAGACTTGCCACCCATGAACTCGGGCACCTGCTCACTCCAGGTGGCAGAAGTTGACAGGCTTGAGGCCTTTACAGCCAGGCTGCCTGAGCTGCAGCTGAGATAGCCCGGGAACCAGGGCCTCAAGAGCCCTTCACTGTGGGATGCAGAGGAACCAGGAGCAGAAGCTCATTAAACCCCTTGGGAGAAGCGGGGAGACCCCAGAATCAATATTTCTGTGTAAGTTTTCTGGAGCCAGCCAGGGAAAGCAGGTTGTGGTTGCCAGGGGGGCATCTACAAACACTGGGGCAAGTTCCCCAGGTGGAAGAGAGCAGCTCCCTACTCCCAGTTCCATGGAGCCAGATGGGCAGGAGATGCCTGGGCGTGTTTGGGACTGCCCCTTGTCTCAGTGCTGGGAGACTGGAGCAGCTGGTGGGGGGGGGGGAGCTGGGAGTCAGGATTCCTGGGTTCTCTCCCTGGGTCTGGGAGGGGAGTGGGGGCTGGTGGGTTAGAGCAGGGAGAGCTGGGACTCAGGGCTCCTGAGCTTAGAGAGGAGAATGGTATTTTGTGCTTACAGTGGGGGCGGGGGAGCTGGAATCCAGGACTACTGGGTTCTATCCCTGGGCCCTAGTTTTGGAATGGGAGTGGGGGCTGGAAGCTGGGACTTCTGGGTTCTATTCCCAGCTGCTCCACAGACTTCTTGTGTGACTTGAGTGAGTAGCTTATGGAGAGAGCCTCCCTCCTGCATCTAACTGGTGAGATGGGGAAAGTGTGGTGGTTCCTAAGCTGGGTGCAGGGTGTGAGGGGCAGAGAGGAGTGAGCAGAGGATGGGATCTTGGGGGAGGGAGCAGGGGACAGGGCCTCAGGGGAGGGGGCAGAGCAGGGGTGTCCAATTTTTCAGAAATTGGAAAGTTGGCTACTCTAATTCAGAGTCAAGGTTGCTCTGCCATAACAACACACAATCACACTCAAATAACCTCAACAACCTTAACTCTGCCCCTGCAGTGGGGTGACAATGCATTCTCAGATTGATTTGGAAGCTATTGCCTAGTGTTAGATTCCCCTGGGGTTTAAGGAGATCTGTGGCATCAGCTCGCTGTCTGTAGAGGAGAGAAGACAGGAGAGAGATGGGAAAATAGTTTACTTGACTTATAGCTGAGCTGCCCAGGTCTTGCTCATGAACATCTGGCCTGGGAGGGTGCTAGACACTCTTTGCAAATAGCAGTATCATAATGGACATGACCAAAGTCTGTGACTGATAACATGTAAGGTGGGGGAGGAATAGCCTTATAATTCAGTTCTACCTTGATGTACAACTTAGCCAGGAACTTGCCTTCTTAAATCTGGTGCTGTGAGAATACCTTTAATAATGCAAGACTCATGAAAAAATGATGTAACTGTCTGTGACTGAATTAAGAACACACAACACTTGAACTCCTACCTCTCGAAAGTGGAGCAGAGCACCTCCAGTCTGCTCGGAATTGAAAAGTGCTTTCCCCACTGTGCGCGCTGACAGTGTGTATGAAGCGAGTAACTTGGATGCGTGCATAGAAGGTGAATCTGCACCGAAGTGCCTTTTGATGTAGGTTTGTTACAGCCCAATTCCTGCTCTCGTATTACAACCGCTTTGCTTACTCTTCCTAAAGACTGTTTAGAGAGAGAGAGAGAGATTGATCTTTCTTCCTTTTTCTGGCAAGGTGGCTGCAGCCTTTGGCTGGTTTGCCTGGAAGATACCTGCTCCTCCAGGGAGTTCTCAGACTGTTTTGATGTCCAACCAGCTGGTCAGTCACCCAGCTTCTGATGGGGAAGTTACTTGGCAAAGGATGGTGGATCTGCTGGAACCAGTGGCTGGTCCGGAGACTGATGTGGGATGATAAGAGTTCATAAGCCTTGTTCCTGTGGTATCTGGGGCACTGGGCCACAGAGAAGAAAGTTCTTAGAGTGAGAAAGGTAGCTTGGGAACTGTGCTAGAGGGTAGATCTGCATGGATCACATCCTCTGCCATTCCCAACCTCATAACTTCTCCATGGCAACTCTACGCATTGCTTACCTAGCAATGCAGGTTACATACGGGTTTAACAGACCCTGCTTCTTTTAATGCAGTTCAGCAGCTGGAGACAAGAAAGAGAAGCCAGCATGACAGCTGCCATCTTGGCTGGCATACCTGGGATTGAACCAGGACTCTCTAAAGCAGGGGTGAGCAAACTTTTTGGCCCGAGGCCCACGTTCGGGTTGCAAAACTGTATGGAGGGCCGGGTAGGGAAGTCTGTGCCCCCTTATACAACCTGGGGCCCGTCCCCATCCATCCCCTCCCACAATCCACCCCCGACTGCCCCCCTCAGAACTCCTGACCCATCCAACCTCCCCTCCTTGTCCCCTGACCGCCCCCTCCCGAGACCCCTGCCCCTAACTGCCCCCCAGATCTTACCCCACTCATTCAACCCCCCTACTTCCTGCCCTGACCGCTATCTCTACCCCCCCACCCCCTGACAGGCCCCCTGGGACTCCCAGCCTTTTGCAACCCCTTACACCCATTCCCATCCCCTACTGCTGCCCCTAACCTTCACCCCATCCAACTGCGTCCCTGCGCCCTGTCCCTGATGCATCCCGGTTGCCCACTCCCTGCCCCTTACATCTTGGAGCCGCCACACTGTCATGCCGCCAACTGCCGGAAGCAGTGGCCAGAGCAATGGAGCATGGTGCGCTGAGGCTGTGGGGAGAGGGGAGCAGGCGGAGGGTCGGGGTAGCCTCCCCAGCCAGAGCTCAGGGCTGGGGCCAGGAGGTCCTGCAGGCCAGATGTTTGCCACCTCTGCTCTAATGGTTAAACACATGAGCTGCTACAGATTGAACGAAAGACCAACATCTCTGCCAATGGCTGGACTGAGACAGACTCATAACCTCTGCAGTCAGCACGAGGGTGACCTGCACCCACCAAGTGAGCAGCAGCTCTCCACAGACCAGTCAAGTAAGCTGCATGGATCACGGTTGGGGATCCCTATTCGAGGCCGCTCCAGGTGACTCACCTTTCAAGTCCATGAGGACTGGCAGTCATTATAAGCCGTGTGCTCAGGGCATGAAACCAGCTTCCTAACAGGGTCAGAGAGGGACTTGCCGTTACATGCTATGAATAACACCTTCCTCGAAACAGCTGTCTAGTACAGTGTTGGGCAGAGCCTGCTCGTAGTCTCTTCTGGCAGGCTCCTGTGTCTGAGGCATATTTTAGTGGTGTGGTATTGTGCGTTGCCAGGAAGGGTGCCATGGCCTTGATATTGGGTATTTCTGGGTCTCTCCTTAGGGCACATGGAACTGGGAAAAGCCTTCCCCTGAGAATTTCTCTTTTTTCCAGACAGCTCGGACAGTTGCTTTCTGGGGGATTTCGCAGCCCCCGCCTGCCTCATTTGCAAACAGAATGAGAGAAATCGAAGGATTAAGGGTCATACAAAATCATATTTAAGGCAGTTGAAGCTGAGACTGTGGATGTTTTAGGAGGGTCTTGATTTGACAGAGATGAGGCTTTTCTATTTTAGGGGGAATCATGTAGTTCAGTAGATAATCATGCTACTGTATTACAGCAGCCCTTAGAGGCACATGTATGAGTCAGGGCCACACTGTTGCCGAGTGCTGCACATACACCTGGCTAAGAGAAATCCCTGTCGAAGAGCTTTAGCCTCCATAACACAAGACAGAGCAAGTGTGGGAGGGAACGGACAGGTGCTCATGACTTTCCAAGTAACGTGATAGAGGAAAAGAAATACGAATCTCTGGGTCTTGATTCCTGATGATCAATGGCTCCATGTCTATTGGCAGTCGATCAACTGGTGCCCAAGTCGGTCCTGGCCGGTTTTGCCTTCAAATCTTCATTAATGATCTGGAGATGCGTGGGACTGCACCTCAGGCAAAAAACAAAAAAAAAAAAAAAAAAAAAAAAAAAAAAAAAAAAAAAAAATTTTGCAGATGACACTAACTGGGAGGAGTGGTAGGTACGCTGGAGGGTAGGGATAGAACACGGGACCTAGACAAATTGGAGATTGGGCCAAAAGAAACTTGAGTCGAGGTTCAACGAGGACAAGTGCAGGTCTGCCGTAGGACGGAAGAATCCCAGCACTGTTAGGAGACTAGGGATGAAATGGCTAGGAGCAAGTTCTGCCAGAAAAGACCTTAGGGGTTCAGGGGACGAGAAGCTGGATTATCAGTACGACGCGCTGCCTGTGTTGCCAAGACGGCTAATGGTATTTTGGGCTGTATAAATTAGGGAACAGTTGCCAGCAGATTAAAGGGACGGATCATTCCCCTCTATTTGACATTTGCGCTCATCGTGGAGTACTGGTGTTCCAGTTTTGGGCCCACACACTAGAGAAAGATGTGGGAAAATGGAAAGAGTTCGGTGGAGGGCAACAAAAATGATTTAAGGGCTGGAGCACATGACTTATGAGGAGAGGCTGCAGGAACGGGGATTGTTTAGTCGGTGCGAACGAGAAGAATGAGGGGCGATTTGATTAGCTGCTTTCAACTATCTGAAGGGGTTCCAAGAGGAGTGGATCCAGACTTTCTCAGTGGTAGCAAATTGACAGAACAAGAGTAATTGGTCTCAAGTTGCAGTGGGGAGTTAGTTGGATATTAGGAAACACTATTTCACTAGGAGGGTGGTGAAGCACTGGAATGGGTTACCTAGGGAGGTGGTGGAATCTCCTTCCTTAGAAGTTTTTAAGGTCAGGCTTGACAAAGGGCTGGCTGGGATGATTTAGCTGGGAATTGGTCCTGCTTTGAGAAGGGGGTTGGACTGGATGACCTCCTGAGAAAAGAGACCATGGTGATAGGACATTGTGCATGCAGCCTACAGCACTCTTGGATCCTTGTTTGGTTGGCAGGGGGCACTGGAGATGGAATCTTGTGCTAATGATTTAGTGCTAAGAGAGGTTCAGATGTGACAAAGTAATGATCTAGTCTTACTTAACAGGCCCTAGGACTTCCCTGAGTGAATTCCAGGTTGAATTTGGGCAGATCTCAGAAAAACAGCCCATCTGGATTTAAAAATTGACACTGATAGAGAATCTGCCATATCTTTGGGTGTATTGTTCCAATGGTTTATTACCCTCACTGTCAAAAATAGTGCTTATTTCAAGGCTGAATTTTGTCTAGCTTCAGTGCCCAACCATTGGATCTTTTGAGTGATAGACTTAAGAGGCCTCTGTTATCAAAATATCTGTTTCTACGACGGATATTTTTTCTAGAGCAGGAGGCAGAGTGGGAGCCTCCTAGATAGAGAGGTGGAAGCTGACCCTGCGAAGCTCAGTAGTGTCACTACAGCAATTTTTAGGACATTTGTACAGAGCACTGTTTAATAGTTTGCTGGGGATTGGGAGGCTCTTTGCTCCAGGTTGAGCAGGGAGTAAACAGGGAGGTTTAGGTGAAGAAGGGGATAGGTTCAGTACTGGAAGGGAAAGGTGGAATCATCAATATTTGCTTAGGACCAAAGGACAAGAGATTGCTGCATCCTGAAGTGGGGGTTTCCTTTCTCTGTGACATCACAATTTGTTGTCCTGGAAACAGTGATCTCACAAAGCTGCATTATGACATCACTGCTGGATCAAGCAGTAGGAGCGGAAAGAGAGAAGGAATTAAAAGAAAGGGAGGGCCAGAGAGAAGAGTGAACAAATGTGAGCAGAGGCCAATCTGCCATGAAGCCAGAGGTAGGAGAGAGAGAGGCACAAGACAGGGACATGCAGATAAGAGAAAAAAGTGAATTAGTGAAAGAGACAGTTCATGGGAGTGCATGAGAGAGAAACTTGTGCAAGCAGCTGCTCCTTGGGTGATTAGCAGGGAATTGTTAGAGTCCGTCTACACTGCAATAAAAGACTTGTGACAGGACCACGGCTGGCCTGGCTCAGCTGACTCGGGCTCTGGCAGTGGGGCTATAAAATTGCAGTGTAGACATTTGGGCTCGAGGCTGGAGCCTGGGCTCTGGGACTCCACGAGGGGAGAGGGTTCCAGAGCCCAAAAGTCTGCACTGCTATTTTTTGCCTCGCAGCCAGAGCCCCCTGAGCCTGTCAGCTGACCCAGGCTCAGGGTCGTGGTGCTGTGGGGTTTTTATCGCAATGTGGATGCACAATAAAAGGCATGGGCTAGGAACAGGAATCTATCTGAAGTGAGTGTTTATGAGTGAGGGAAAAGCCATTCATCGCTTGAGGTTCACACCTGACCCCTTCAATGCCTCTGGTTCCCCTTAACCCACCTCTGCAGCCATTCCTGGCCCCTTCTTCCCCGCCTCCCTCCCTTGGCGAGTGGTTCCACATCCTCTTTCTTGAGCCTCCAGTAGGACAAGGGAGGTGGGAACAGCTAAGCTATCACCACTGGCATGTCTCTGGGGGAACTGATAGGAGAAGCAGGTCAGAGCGACTGGTCCCTCTGCTCCAGAGTTGGATGGAGACAACAGTAAAATTTGATTCTCCTCCCACAAGAGCTAGTGATGGGGGCAGACTAGCTCAAGGTGTGAAGGAGAGATGGCTTGTGTTCCTGTTGCTGGGAAAGGGCCTGGGACTTGGGAGGGCTGAGTTCAAGGACGACGGATGCCCTGTTGGACCTTGGACAAGTCACTTAATCTCTTTGTGCCACTGTTCCCCTGCGGTAAAGTGGGATAATAGTACTTCCTCACTTTTGGAAGAGCTCCCTGGAGAAGTATTAGGACGTGGTCTCCTCATACCAAGGCTGGTTATTAGTGTCACAGGTAGGGGGGCTAACAGCTCCCAGTCATTCCCAGGCCATCCTCTCTTTTTTGGGGTGGAAACATGCGCTTCTTCCACTCTCAGACAGCAGCAGAGCTGCATTCCTGGTGCTAACCCCAGCAGGCCTGACCTCCTATGTTCAGCATCTGCAATTCTGTTTCTTCTGGAACAGGGACAGTGGGAATTAGTGACCAAAAGGCCCCTTTGAAGCAAAGGATCATTTATCTAGAACAACAGCACTCTAGAGAGAACAGACCTTAAACACAAACCAGCCTCAAGGCACTGCTTGCTGTTCCCTAAGGCGTCTCTCGCCCTTTGTACTAGTCTGCCTAGCTAGCAGCTTCTGGAGTGCTGCAGGCCCCCACAACTTCTAGGAACGAAAATGCTCTTTTAATTGTGTGTAGCCTTTTGATCTGATAGGTCCTAGCACTTCAAAACCACGTGTTGGAGACAAGACGTAGGATCTTTCAAGCTAGTAGCTGGACCCCATCATCTTCCTAATGTGCATCTAAATGTTCTTAGCTGGCAAGCCACTGAGTTACTTCCCTGGTTCTTAGAATCATAGGGTTAGAAGGGACCACAAGGACCATCTGTTCTTCCCACAGTCCTGGTATAAGGTGGATCAGATTCGCACAGAAAAGCTTTATAACCCACTACAAAATAGCTTCCCTTTCCTGACCTGGTCACACACAGTGTTCATAAAATGATTGCAGATTATTACATCTCAGCTCCACTTCTGTCACAACTAGGGTGACCAGACAGCAAGTATGAAAAATCAGGACAGGTGGTGGGGGATAATAGGAGCATATATAAGAAAAAGCCCCCAAAATCAGGACTGTCCCTATAAAATCAGGACATCTGGTCACCCTAGTCACAACTGGCCTTTAGGCACTGTCAGCCCAGGTGTGTTAGCAGTTGCAGCCCCTTCAGCAGCCCGGGCCTTTCAGCGTCTGCAGCCCTCAGCTACACAGCCAGATGGGGACTGTATGGTCATGATGGCCAGTAGCCCATGTAGTTCCTAAGCTGGAGACAGGAATGTCACTAGCTCTTTAAGAGAGAAGAGGCCAGTGCATGTGTGAGGGGTGAGCTGATTCCCCAGTTAGGTTTAAAAGAGGACACCTGGGCTTGGCTACAGAGGGAGGAGATGGGAGCTGTCCAAGAGGTGCCAGGGACAGGAAACAGCAGCAGGAGAGAACTGGCAAGAGTTGTTTGGGAGAGCACTACAGGAGACTTGCTAGAGAGAGCTGAACAGCAGCAGAACAGCTGGTGAGCGCTGCCCAAAGCCGACGACCTCGATGAGCAGCGGGCTGGGGCCGTGGTAAAAGGGGAAGCTCCAGCTCAGTGATGGGAAGCAGAGCTCAGAAGCAAGAGAGTGGATTTGGGAGAGATGTGCCCTGAGCAGGGGTAGGACTCCATGCCTGGGGAGTGGGACACTGGGGAGTTCTCCTGGGGACACCTGACCTAGGGGCTGTGGAGACTGGTTGCTCTCAGGTTGGGGGTCTGGAAAGTGGGGGCCCTGCATCAGGAATGGGGAACACAGTGCTGCTGGTCGCTCTTGGCGGCAATCTGGATGTAGTGCCCCTGCAGAGACAATGGAAAAATAGCTGTACCTTTTTGTATGTTTACGGTGGGTGTGTCAAGAATGGCTTCACCACAAGGGTTTGGGGAACTATTGCCCTGGTGTTCCTGACCAGATTATGCACAGAGAAGGAACTTTGAAATGGACAATGAGAGATTGTTCCTTTCATGGGGAAACTGAGGCAGACAGACTTGTTGGTCTGCCACTGGAGTGTGTTCAAAGGGGGCCCCCTACAGGCAGCAAGCTCTTTCCTGGGAAGAATGGAAATAACAGTGGGAGCCAATGGGAGTCATGGCGGGGTGGGGCTAAAAAGCAGGTGGTGCTCCAAGTTGGCACCAAAAACCAAGGGGTTGCGTTGGACAATTTGATGATAGAGGCCAGATTTCCCTAAGGTTACATGCAGTCAACATGCTGTGCGCTGCTCAGCTCCAAAGGGCGGGTTTTTAAAGATCAGCCTGGTCTTGGATAACTCAGGGCCCGATGGCAGGGTAAGGATTAGAACTTTAACCCACACCGACACATGCCACAACCTAGCTCCGTCAACAGCACCCAGGCAGCCAGCGCTAGCCCCCCCCTCTTGCTCTGCACCTCTGCTCTGGGCTCTGGATGTCACCTGACTTCCTAAGCACTCCCATTGAGATCATTGCAGGGGAGGGGCTCCATGGAGAGAGCAAGGGGACCTGAATCAGGGCCCTACGCGGTGAGTGGCCTGTGCAGCGCTGAGTCGAACAGCGAGATGCTAGTTATTAATAACAAAGCACAGAGAACGCTGGAGGCCCTGCTCTGGGGCGGCAGCTCCCATTAGCATCTGTGGGTGCTAGCCCTATGCCAGTGAGTGAATACAGCCCCAAGGGCTACTGGCCCCTAGTCACACTGCTTCAGCTGTGCGCAGGTGTTTCTCCTGATCTCTCCTTAGCAATTGCCAAGGCTGGGCCCAGCAATTCTTGGGCTGCTCTCCTCTGAGGCCCCTCCAGTTTCTACTCTGTAGCAGGTATCCGAGCTGAAAGGGGGCCTGCCGGCAGTGCCAATACACAGCAAGGGGGGAGAGAATGGTGGGTGCCTCTGTGCCCTCCCTGGGGGCTCTCTAACTGTTCTGGCAGCTAGACAATGATTCCTGTGGGTGTCTGGGCAGATTTCCTTCCCAGCAGAGCGTGAACTGGAGGTAGGACTGGGAGATGGGATGGGATGCCCAGGTCCCCCTTGTCTCTCTAGCTTTAAGAAGCTCAGTGTCCCTGGCTTGTGGCATTCCCTGCTGGAGCTGTGTTTGCTTAGCTGCCATTTCATGGCCTCTGTTCTCCTTGTGGCTCCTGCAGTGCCCAGAGCTGGAACTCAGGGAAACGTGCCACAAATGGCTTGATTTGAACAAAGGACTTTTTAAAATCAAGACCCCCAGATCCAAGCACCTTCCAACTCTGGGGGGTGAGGATTCAGGGCCGGATCAGCACAATTAGTGCAGGGGAAAGATGGGTTGGCTGCCCTGCAGACCGGTGTGTCTGTTAAAATGTGCAGGTCCCCCCTTCCCTGCCTGCCCTAAGCCCCCTCCTCTGGTGACAGAGCGATCCCCAGGCAGGGCATGCTGACATAGGAGCAGCAGGTACCTGACTGGGACTCTGTCACCAGGAGAAGCAGAAGTGCCCCAGCTAGGAGCCCCCCATTTGCCTCCTCACCTCTGAAGGTAGCTCGGGCAGCCTCCCTCGGAAGATGGGAAGAAGCCCATGCCCTCCACTGCTGGCAGCCCTTCACCTCCACGTGCCAGGGGCAACAAGCTCATGCAGTTAGCTCCTTCTGCCTTCCTGCCCCAAGGGCTGGGGGCTGTTGGTGGATGGAGGACAGAGCAGGGCAAGGGAAGGGGGAGAAGGGAAGAGGGAGGGGGCTGGACAGAGCCAAAGGGTGGATCTGAAAGGGGAAGGGAAGCAGGTGGAGGAAAGTGAAGCAAGTGGAAGATGGAGAGGGTGCATGAATCTCTGAAAGGAAGAGGCAGTCCCAGCATGGGAGGGAGCAGTGGAGGTTAGTCTGGCCCACTGGCACTGGGTGCAGCTGTTGATTCCTTTTCTAAGGGCCCAGATGCCCCTGGGGAGTTACAGTTAAGCCCCCTGGTAAAACCTGGTACATTTCCTGTGGCTTTTTTCCTCTATAAAATCAACTTTTTTAGTCTGAAAATCCAGCTGCCCAGATGCTGTACAGTACCAGGCCTCCAGACTGTTCTTGAGAAGGTCCCCCTCTCTGGTTCCCCCATCCTTCCAGCACCTCACTCACTCACTCACTCATGCCCGTCACCCCAATCGGGGTATGGGCCGCCAACCACAGATCTCCAGAGTCTTCTATCCTGGGCCATTCGCTCTAGCTGGTTCCAGGTATAGCTCATTTTTTTGCTATCAGCCTGAAGGTCGCGTCGCCAGGTGTTTCTTGGATGGCCTCTTTTCCGCTTGTCTGCAACCTGCGCCATCTTTCCTGACTCGTACATGGTCCTCACATTCCATGTGCCTATGGTAATCCTCCTGGTTGCAAGAAGGGTAATCAGCTTAGTGGCTTCCTCACGGCTTTCACCACCCAGCGTCATGCATCTTCGAGTTGAAGACCCTTCTTTTTCCAGGGTAAAAGTCTCTGTTGTCTCTGTTGTTGGCGTTTCTCTAGCAGGTTGATTTTTTACGGGGTGGAGTTGCTAGCCCCACGCCCAACCCTCCTCCTTTATCCTGACTTGGGACAGGCGGATGGCCCCAAAGGACCTCTCTGGTGGAGTTCAGCACCTCCTGCTGGGGCTAGTTTGGGGGATGTGCCCCTGCACAGCTATAGCCATGTGCATACATTCACTGCTCTGGCCCTGCGTTGTCTTTGGTCCCCACGCACTTCTCCAGCTGCATTCTGGCTCCACACACTGATGCAATGTTGCCTTGTCATGTGAGCTAGAGACCAACCCCCAGGCCATCAGGTGGCCTTGAACCCTTGACTGACAGTGCTAAAAGCTGAGTCTCCCACATGAGCTAAAGCCAGAATCCTTTTAACCAGCTACAGCATCAGCCTTGTTAGCCACCTATGTAGCCCAGTCACTTAGAGGGTGACAAAGGCCCATATTCTCCACTTGTGTGGGCCACAATGACCTACACCAAAGGGAGTAAGCTCCTCTCCTGGTGTGCTCTGCTGCTGAGCTGAGACAGCTGGAGGGGATACCTTTTAGGGCTTCTCTAGGTGTAGGACATTTTGGAAAGTTAATCCAAATTAACATTGGAAGTGAATTAAATTTAAAGTGAATTAAGGTTACTTTAATTTGGAAAGAGTGTCCACACAGGGGTTTAATGCGATCTAACTAATAATGCTGTTTAAATTCACACCTTTAATTAATTCAGATTAATTTCCTAGAGTGTTCTGTGTAGACATGCTTGCAGAGGGAATTCAGGCTCCATAACCCATTCCTCACCCAGCCTCTCTGCTGAGACTGACAGTTAGTTCTAGTGACGATGATGGTGGTGGTTTCTGAGACATGGATACCTGTCTGCTGGGAACTGGGCTGACCCCACCACTCTGTGCCCCAGTGCTGCTGAGCAGCTCTCAGGCGGCTCTCCACCACTGCACAGTGGATTGAGTAGAACGTGGCATTCGGGGCATAGCTGTGAAATTGGTGCCGAGTTTTCCCAGGGCTCATGTCAGGATCCAGGATGAGCAGGAAGTGGAAGACAGCTGACTGTCTGCCTGGCCATCACCTTGCTCCTGTTTGCTTCCACTCCCACCTCTTCCTGCGGGGGCTGCTGCTTCTCATCAGACCCTGTTCTGAACAGATCCACCCTGTGTAAAAGGTGTGGTCCCTTCCGGAGCAAAGTCCCAGCTCCGTGGATGTCAATGGTAAAATCTCCCATTGGCTTCACTGAGGCCAGGATTTCACTGTGGGATGTTGCTAAGGAGGTGCTCAACAGGCAGAAATGTGGGAGCAGGATGGGTGAAGGAAGTGGGATAAAGATGTCGTCTTGCCAAAGACAGGGTGGCTGTCTCAGTATAAAAAGGCAGGCAGGCCTCGGAGGGCTTAGCCGTTCTGTTTGGATACACACGCCAAAGCTTGGCTGCCAACACAAACTCTAGAGCCCTGGGGCAACCTCTCCAAGCTACTGACCAGGACTTGGAAACTACTCAAGAAGAAGCTACCTCCTGCCCAGAGAATCTTACACTAAGCCCCTTGCATACTGGTGCGGGGCTTTGGACTTTCTGGCCTTGTCTTCAAACACAAAGTTGCATGACTTTAACTAATCCGGTGCAAAGCCCCTGTGTAGACACTCTTAAATTGCATTTAACTGGGTTTATTTTTGCTTAGCTGGCAGTGGTGAGCAGGCAGGCGCTGAGCCAGCATAACCAGTTCTAAACTGAGATCAGAGGCCAGGCCAGGGTTGGCACCAATTTAGCTAAATGGGTTTTAAAACTGATTTCAGTGAAACCAGGGATAGTTGTGTGTGTGGACAAGGCCTCAGTCAGCGCTGGGTGGGTATCCTTGCCGCGCAGACACTGAGTACTGTGCCTTTCTCTGCTGTCCCATGGCCTCACTTTAAGAAGCTCCCAGTAACCACAGAGGTAGCCTGCACTTTCAGAATTGGGACCTAACTTTAGATTTGAGATGTTGGCTTTGACCCCTGTGTGCCTCAATTCCCCCCTATGAAATATGATGCTAATACTTCCCCAACTCCCTGGGGCTTGTGAGGATTAATTAGCTGATGTCTACAAGTAACTTGAAGATGCCAAGTGTAATGATCTGAGCGTCATTAAAATGATTGATCATTTCCTTTGTGCTGCTGGTGTGCCTGGCACTTAGACATAAGAAAAGGCACGGTCTCTGTCCCATTCGTCCTGTCACTGATTTGTACTGAGTGTCCTGGCCCCTCTGCCTCCATGCCTGCTCCTAACTCATCCATATGCAACAGTTTGCGGATGCCAAGGAGCTGAGGCCTAATTGAATTGAATTGATCTTGCTGATGTTATCAACAAATGGCTTCTACAAAACACAAAGTCAAACAGTGAGACCAGGCAGGCGGGAGTGTCCATGAACCTGGATCACCTGCTTCTTTCCCATGTGCTATGATGGTGAGGGCTGTATAAGAACTAGACTAGAATAGAAATTCTCCTGTTACCCTCCAGCAGGTTTGGAAAACATTTGGCCAAGGGAAATCACCACAGAACAGATCTTTGTTCCCCTGCTAGTGGCTGGACACATAGTGTTTTAGGTGTCTGCTACTGCCACCAAGCTAGGGGGCCTGCACCTTTAGCTCTGGCTGCCCCTATGCATAGGAGGTGGACTGGGGCCATACTGCTGCTTTTGGGAGCCACATGGAGTGGCCCCTGACCCTGCTCCCTGGCTGGAGTGCTGGAGCGGGGCAAGCCCCAGACCCCACTCCCCAATGGGAGTTTGAGGGCCGGATTAAAGCTGCTGGTGGGCCGAATTCAGCCCACGGGCCATAGTTTGCCCACACTTGGAATCCCTGCTAACTCAGGAGCCATGGGATGAGTCTGATTTAAACAAACGTTGTCCTTCATAACACAGTTCCAAGGAGCTGATGTGTTGTGCCGAGGGGCCTCTCAGTAGATGGAATGTTCTGATTGCTGTGAAACCACTGCCCTGAGCAGCCCATTGTCTTCAGCGCTGGCACCTTCCCACCTTGCAGAGCCTGAGGATGTCCTGCCACCACTGAGCTAAGTATCAAGTCCCCCCAAAGAAAAGGGCGTCCCACCCAAACACTGATAGCTTGCCATGAAGATGAGAGCATGTCCAGGCAGAGGAACACCAGGGAGTTGGTAATGTTCCCCACTCCTCCAGCTCAGGGCACCCCGACAGCCACCACCAAGCTCTTGTCTGATAAACATCTACACCTTCCAATACCCTGGCATTTAGTTCACCTAGGAACATAGGCAGGTCTACCTACTCCTGTTTTCTCTCTCCATCAGTGGCCAGCACAATGTATTTCAGCAGAAGGTGTAAGAACCCAGTAGTAGCAGGCTTGGGATAATCTGACCCCATATTAGATTTGACCCTGAAGCACCAGGTTTTCTCTTTCTTCCACAATTGTTATAATTAGTTAGGATAACTTTGCATATTTTCACTGTCCATATACATGCCCAATCCCTTTTGACTCATGCTATAAATTCTTGGCCTTGCTGGCTTCCAGTGGCAGTGAGTTCCACAGTCTGAATAAGCATTGTGTGAAAATTGCTTGGTTTTGACCCGCCCCCCATCTCCATCTCATTGTTTGTCCCCTTGTTCTTGTGTTAGGAAACAAAGAACAGAAGCACTGAATCTTCCTTCTCTAGCCCAGTCACTATTACAGAGACTACGGTTCCCTCTTATTCCTGTCCTGTCTAAAGGAAATGATTCCAGTCTTACAATTGCTTCTAAGATAAATACCCTGATCTGGGACCCCTTTAGGAGAAGGAATTTAATCAGTCCCCTAGTGTGAGCTGGCTGGGGCGGCTCCTTTCATTGCTGATTTAAAAGAGGGAAAGGTGATGTGAGGGGCAGTGCTGTCTAGTAGGTTGAGCACAGGGGGCTGGGTGGAGCTAGATACCCAAAGTGGCAGGGTTCCACTCCTGGTTCTGTCAATGGCCTGTTGGGGACCTTGGGCAAGTCACTTCATATCCTGTGCCTCAGTCTCCCCATCTGTAACACAGAGATAACAACACTTGCTGCCCTCCCAGGGGAGGTTTGTCTTATGATCCCACCAGGTTTTGGAAATGGGAGATTAGGTTTGCAAAGCCAACCAGGGGCTTTAGAGACACAACCCCCACGATACAGACTAGGAGCCAGTGGCCAGTCAGAAAGCTCACCCATAAAGCGCACAGGGCTGTGAGAGGTGGGACAGCACTGGGGTAGTCATGGGATTCGGCCATAAAGAATGATAAGGGGACAGCAAAGGAAGTGCTCTAAGGTAGGTGATTTTGGATCTGTCAAGCCACACTCCTGCCTGGACAGGCTGGTTTGAAAGCTCTCTGCCCAGTGCAGGGCTCCAGAGAGGGGCACAGTGGGGAAGGGAGGCTGTACTGAAAAGGTGGGTAGAGCAGGAATGGGGGCATAGTTCATACCCAAAGGGAGTGGGTCAAGGCAAGGACCTGGGGCATACTGCATGCAGGAGGGGAAGGGGGCATGGGACCAGAAAGTGAGGCTATATACTGCATATGGGAGGGCTTAGACAGGGCAGCTGGTATGAGACAGGAGGGGGCTCAGAGCAGTGTGGGGCCAAGAAGAACAGAGGCCTGTGAAGGGGCTGAGGGAGGGGCTGGCTGGAAGGACCCATTGCATGCAGGAGCATCCTGAGAGGTGCAGGGAGCTGCTCTGAAGCAATGGTTCAGCCTCACCTTGGCTGCTGCATTCAGCCTGAACCCTCCACTCCAGAAGGATGAGCAGAGAAGACGCTGCAGTGGAAACGTTCAGAGGCATCAGGAATGGGGGTGGTCCAGGGTGGGGAGGATATGTCTGAGGAGATAAGGCTGTGTAGGTAGGAAAGGCAGAGAAGAGGAGGAGACAGGACAGAGGGCCAGATAATGATGGATGGCAGAGACATGGCTCGCTGAGAGCACCTGGCCACCCCATCCCTGTGAACAGTGAAAAGGAAATGTATGTGTTTCACACAAAATGTGACTGACCTGGGGAACTCCCCGGGGCAGGATGGGAGAGTCCCCCAGGGTCAGGCATTAATCTATGCAGAGACATTGTGAATGTTGTTAACACTGTTAACTCCCCAGTATTACAGTAGCAGCTAGAAACCTCAGCCATGATCCAGGCCCCACTGTGCTGGGCACTGTGCAGTTAGATCCAGTCCTTGTCCTGGAGAAGTTACAGTCCAAACAGACAAGAGACTGGGAAAGTCACAGGACCCAAGGAGGCTAAGTGACTTCTCCAAGGTCATGCAGGGGGTCAGTGGCAGAGATAAGAATTGAATCCAGATCTCCTGAGTCCCAGCTGGGAGCCTTAACTATGGGATCGTCCTTCCTTGCACTCTAATTTTGAGACCATACACCAAAGTCTTCCTCATGGAAGCCCACTGGCTTCAGCAGGCTTCTAGAGGGAGGCATTTGACCCCAGTGGTTCAGCTGCTGTATTCCTGGGTTGTTGGGCTCTTGTTCCACTTAAAGAGGGAGACTGGGAGCAAAAGGAGCAGAGATGGAGTGGGGAGAAAGAAATGAGGGTGAGCAGGAAGCAAAAATCAAAGGCAGAGTGTGAGCTTAGGAATAGCAAGGAGGAACAGGAGCAGCAGCCTGGATATCATATATGGCTCCCACCCATCTTGGCTCCTCGACCTCTAACAGAGAATGCAGGCTCCTTTCAGAGTGAAACACAGGTTTCTACAAAACCCAAATCACACTCAAACATGAACCCAGATTAAGGTGACACAGAAAGACCCAGGCTTCCCAAGCACCAGGGAACCCCACCACTTCCTGCAAAGACCATGAACCCCCAAACTCCACATCCAGCATTCCCCATCTATTTCTGTGCAGAAGATGAGGCCAGGCTGGCAGCGCAGCAAAGAATGCACATCAGCACAGCACAGCCTAACGAGATGGGTTATGAGGGCTTCGCATCAGGCATTGAGCAGCCCTGGAGACTTGACACCATACGACTGGGGCCATCAGCTGGTTGGACTGGATGGGCCATTCGTCTGGTCCAGTACAGCGGGGAGATGGGACATTGCTGTAGAGGGTCCAAATGGTCTGTGCCAAGCAGTTCCTGTGTTCCTCAAGTCCCATGATTCAGGGCGGGAATGGGCAAGTTGTACCATATCCTCAAAAGAGCAGGGGGAGACTTTAGAAGGTCGAGGGGAGGATCATATTCATGAGGGGAAAGGGAGAGAGAGGGGCTTTGAAGTTCCTGGCACTCCAGCTTCTGACATGCCTACAGTGATCCAGGTGCTCAGGAATCCTCCTATGCCAAGCTTGCCAGCAGCCTAGCAGGGACAGAGGTGGGAGCAAGCTTCACTGGTGTCACCTGCCTCATTGCTTCCCTGAGTGAAATCAAAGAGCCTGGAGGAACCTTGCTCTCGGCTGGGATGTTTTCTCCTTTAGGGTCTGCCTATGCTGCAATTAGGCCAGCATATGCAGGCACACCCAAGTTAGCTCACTAAAAATAGCAGGGTAGCCATGGTGGCACAGGCGGTGGCAGGGGTGAGGTGCCCAAGTATGTACCTAGGGTCGCAGGCGGGATAGTACTGGGCAGCTAGGCTGTGCTGCTGCCTGTGCCATCCTGGCTACACTGCTGGTTTTTAGTGAGCTAGCTGGGATGTGCCAGCCCATGCTGCAGTGGCTGCAGCGGGGCCAACCTCAGTGCAGGATGCGGACCTGGCCAGTGCACGGCAATTCTGTTCTGTGCCAACATTTGTAGTTTCGAGCTGTGCCCGTTCCACGTGGCAATGAAACCAAAACCTGCCCAATATTTTCGTGAAGTGGGTTTGTGTTGAAACATCTTTTCTGCACTTGAAAAGCACTGGCTGTCCATTCTGCCTTCCTCTCTCTGAACAGAGATGAGCAGAGCATCTCTGGGCTGCAGAAAGCTTCCTATCCAAATCTGCCCTGAGACCAGGATGTCTGGGGAACACTGTGGTGATATGCCATATATTAGTGAAAAGGACATTCAGACCAGCCCTAGGATTTAGTGCCGGGGAGGGTGTCTTGGGGAGCCGGGGGGCTCTCTCCAGCCCCAAGACAGAGACAAGAGCAGGGCCAGCTTCTCTGCACCCAATCTCACCCCTGTGCCTCAAGCCTACCCTGCCCACTTCTAGGGTACTTCAGTCTCTGTGATCCTATTGGCCCATGGCCTCTCTGCTCAATCTGGCTGCAAGGAGCTGGGGACGTTTCTGCCTGGTGCACGCCTGTTCACCAGCCATTAAACTGAGAGCCCCCAACTCACTGTACACAAGACATCCAAAGGGGACATTTCAATGTCAGCTTTGTGGGCATAGCAGGGACTACAGGGGCAGAAGCACTACTTGCTGCCAGGCATGTCTGGGCAGGTTGGGTTCAAGCAGCAGGGGGGAGGGTGGTTTGCCTCCTATGGCCAGATTGCCTGAAAACTAGCCCTTGGCAGAGGTGGTGAAGGAGGTGCCAGCTGGAGGTGTGTGTGAGTAGGAATGGGATGGAGAAAGCTTTATAGGGCCCCTACACTTGATGCTTGCTCCCTCCTGTGTCTGCTTTGGAAATCGGAAGAAGAGAATCCCTGTTGGAATGAACAGTGGGAGAGCGACGGAAAACACAGCCACTGCGACCCAGCTGTTCTCGTGACAGGAAAGCAAGAGTCGCTCACATTGTATCCTGACACATTGTGATGGGAAAGCAACAGCTGCTCACATTACAGTGTGGTAGGGCAGCCCCAGGTGATCCTGTTATATTATTGTGACCTAGTTAAAGAAAAGCAAAAACCACCCTCATCATATCCTGTCACAACAGAAGAGCAGGAGCTGTTCGTGTCATAGGATAGAAAAGTAACAGTCACTCAGCCCATGTTGTGATTATAATAACAACAGCTTGTCAGCGTACTAGTGTGACAAAAGGTTACACAAACGCAGCTCACTGCAACACATAAGCAACAGTTACTCACATCTTATTCTGATAGAAATACAATGTGATGTAAAGTGTCAGGGGTAGCCCTGTTAGTCTGTATCCACAAAAACAACAAGGAGTCCGGTGACACCTTAAAGACTAACACATTTATTTGGACATAAGCTTTCTTCACCTGAAGAAGTGGGTTTTTTACCCACAAAAGCTTATGCCCAAATAAATCTGTTAGTCTTTAAGGTGCCACCAGATGCCTTGCTGTTATTGTGATATAAAAGCAATTGTTGCTCCAGTCACACTGTGAGAAAGCAACAAGTATTTATAATTATACTGTGACACTGTTATACAAGAACAAGCCACATGGGTCAGAGGGCGATAGAAAGGTAAAAGTTGCTTATGACATAGTGGGATTAAAAAAAAAAAAATGCAACAATCACCGGTCATAAGATTGTGACACAATGTGCTAAAACAGCGTCAATCACCCATGCTGTACAATTGTGATATACTGTGCTAGGCCTGCAACAATGGATAATGCCCTATGAGTGTGACCCACACCACGCTGGAGCAATGACAATTGCCCAGGCCCTGTGAGTGTGACCCACACTGCGCTGCAACCACAATGATTGCCTGTGCCCTGTGAGTGTGTTCCATGCTGCACTGCAACCACAATGATTGCCCGTACTCTGTGAGTGTGACCCATGCCGTGCTGGGACAACAATGATTGCCCATGCCCTGTGAGTGTGACCCATGCCGACTGCAACCACAACACTCGCTCATGCCCTGTGAGTGTGACCCATGCTACGCTGCAACCACAACTCTCGCTCATGCCCTGTGAGTGTGACCCATGCTACGCTGCAACCACAATGATTGCCCGTGCCCTGTGAGAGTGACCCACGCTGTGCTGCAACCACAACAATTGCCCGTGCCCTGTGATTGTGACCCATGCCACGCTGGGACAAAAAGGATCAGCCATGCCCTGTGAGTGTGACCCATGCTGTGCTGGGACAACAAGGATTGGCCGTGCCCTGTGAGGGTGACCCGGGCCGTGCTGGGCCAGCGAGCACCGGCCGTGCCCTGTGAGGGTGACCCGGGCCGCGCTGGGCCAGCAAGCACCGGCCGTGCCCTGTGAGGGTGACTCGGGCCGCGCTGGGCCAGCAAGCACCGGCCGTGCCCTGTGAGGGTGACCCGGGCCGCGCTGGGCCAGCGAGCACCGGCCGTGCCCTGTCACGGTGCCATTGTGGCAGTGGATCAATCGCTTGTTGCATGCGGCAGCCCACGCCGAGCGCCCGGCTCCCTCGCCCCTCCCGGGTGCGCCTCCTGCCTTGACGCGCTTCCCGCACTGCCGCGGCCGGGCGCATGGGGAGCGTGGCGGGGCTGCTGGCTGCGGAGCCCGCAGGATCGCCCGGCCGACACGAGCGGAATGCCATGGCGGTGGCTGGCAGCCGGCGCCGGGGCTGCCGCACTGGCACGGGGACAGGGCCCCCGGGCCTCTCCGGGCCGGCGCAGCGCGCCCAGCAGGGAGGCGGCTGCGGGGGCGGGAGTCAAGTTGGGGCCGCCGCGCAGCCCTGGGGCAGGGGGTGATTCCCCGGCCCCTGAGCAGGGCCCTGCCCTGGCAGGAAAGCCCCCAGCCCCGCCAGGGTGGGAGGTGCCCTCTGCTCTAGCGCTTGGCCCCCGCCCGTGGCTCCTCTCTCTCCGCAGCCGGGCTGTCCCCCCACGCCCCGCTCCCCGCCGCTCTCCAGCCCGCTGGCGCTGGGGCGCTAATCCCTGGCAGCTCGTCTGGCCCCTGCTCCTCCCCCTGCACCGGGCACGTCCTGCGGGGCAGCTCGCTTGGCTCGCCCCACGGCCCAGCCACGCCACGCCGCGCCGGTCCCGAGTGCGACCCCCCGGCAGCCCCGGCCGCGCTCCGCAGGGCTGGCTCTGGCGATCGCAGCGGACACTGACCGCTGCCAAACTCCGGCCGCGACCCGTTCCCAGGAAACAGGTGCCCACACACCCACCCTGTGCCGCTGCCGGGCGAAGTAACCCCGCAAAGGGAGGGAGCCCCGAGCTGCAGCCCCCCGCAGCCCCTCTGCAGATCGCCGGGCCGGGCCGGGCCCCCGCCGCCCGCCGGTCACTCACCCTCCAGCTCGTCCTCGGGGATCTCGACGGGGTGCTGCTCCGCGAGGATGTTGGGGACGGTGTAGATGCCCCGGTACATGAGCGCCGCGGTCACTGGGTGGAACGGCATGGTGGAAGCAGCCCAGATCCCCCGCGGGACTCCCCGCTCTCATCCGAGGCGCCCTGGCGGGCCGGAGCGTGGGACCGGGGTGAGGGCTCCCCTGGCACCCGCCGGCCCCCCGGGAGAGCGAGAGCTGCCCCGCTCCGGGCCGGCAGAGGCTGGGGCGGGCGAGCGGCTCCGGGCTGGCGGCGGGGGAGATGACAGCCTCGCTGGCCGCCCTGCGCCCCTCCACACACACGGCTCGGGTCCCCCGGCAAAACGGTCCCGCTGGCGGCTGGTTCCAGTCAAACCCCGCTCCCCATCCCCGCGGCTCTCAGGCAGGCAGCAGCACACGGCTGGGCATCCTCCCTAGTGCTTCACCCCGGGACTCTCGGGAGCACGGATCCCATCTAGCCCCTGCCCCGAGGCCTCTGGGGGGCTGGCCTGGCTTCGGACCGGGTGCCGCAGGGGGGGCAGTGCGCTAAGTTTCCCCTGCAGGAGTTCAGCCCTAGACTTGCTCTGACAACCTCTCTCCACTCTGTGCGGTGCCTGCCTCTGCCTCTGCCTGGCTCCCGGCGCGCACATGCTCCCCCCACCGCCAAGCAAGTGAACATCTGAGCGGCCCCCTCGCAACGAAGCACTGAAACCACCTGCAGGAAGCGGGAGGAAGGCCAGGGAGCACCGGCCTCTCACCCCAGGCTTAGGCTGACCCCAGCCCTGGAGAGTCACTAGCTAGTGCTCCCTGGCGTTGGCTTCCTAGACTCTGCTTGGCACAGTTCCCACAAGGCCCCCCTTGTCCTGGGTCTGTCTTTAAACCTGGCTCCATTTGCACGGCTCTGCAGCTGGAGCAGACAGGGGGTTTCTTGTGCCATGCCACATCGTGCCAGATGGCCTATGACTGGCCTCTGGAGCCTGCCCTTCATTGCCCAGAGCCAGGGAGTCTTTCTGTGGCAGCAAAGGAGGTGCAGAACTCTGCCTAGGCACTGCTGGAGAGCACCTGGGGGAGGCCTGTGCGTAGGGCTGTGTGGGGAACACAAATACATTCCAGCAGGTGCCTCTGAGCCAAGCAAGGCTGAGTGCCCATCTCTCAGTCTCATCCTGCTGTCAATGTTTCCCCTATGTTCTCCCCAGCCAAACAGGTCACACATATCTAACGTGTGCAGGACTCCATCGCACTGTGAATGTGGACAAGCTGTGCAGTGAGGAAAGCCAAGAACCTAGGAAGGGATCAGACCATCTAGCCCACTCTCCTGCCTCCAACAGAGATTGATGGGTCCTAGATGCTTCGGAGGAAGTGGTGAGAAATGGGGCATTGTGGAATGTGCAGGAAGATATTTCAGTTAGATCAGTCTCATGGACTTGCCAGGGACTGGCTGGCTCCAGGGACCCGGCAATGGGAGGCGGAGCCTGCGCAGTTCTGTTCTGTTGGGAGCTTGTGCTGTGCTCAACACTGTAGCATCAGAGCATCTCCCAGTCGGGCGTTAAGCAATGTGACTAACACCTGTCACAAGTTTGTTCTCTCCTCCTTGCACCAGGGGGACATGGTCAATGAAACGCGTCCTGCCCTTGGCGCAAAAGTGGTGAGGTTTGGGGTGGCTTGGGGAGTTCATTCCACAGTCCCCATCCTGGAGCTTTCGGGCTTTTAGGCGCCCTGTTCCCAGGCTATGGAGCACCTTGAAGATCAGGACTGAGACCTTGAACTCAGTTCAATATTCGATGGGAAGCCAGCGTAGGGAGAAGAGGACAGGTGATGTTGCAGAGGAGATGCACTGCAGCAGTAAGTGCACGTCATTACCACCTGATAGCAACTGGATGGCTGGTGTGAAATGAGTTTGCTGGGTCTCAGTCCAGCCCCATGTGGGTCTGTATTGTAATAGCTACCACCACAAATGGCCCCCTCCCTTGTGGGCAGTCCCGACAGAGAGACTAGGGATTGAATAATTTCCCCTTTTTCTGCAGCATGGGGCATAGGTCACTTGCAGGTTTCAACTAGTAAGGGGTGATTCTCTGTAACATGGAGTCTTTAAATCAGGATTTGAAGACTTCAGTAACTCAGCCAAAGGTTATGGCCTGTTACAGAAGTGGGTGGGTGGGGTTCAGTGGCCTGCAGTGCACAGGAGGTCAGACCAGATGGTCGTGATGGTCTTTCTGGCCTTAAAGTCTGTGAGTCTAAGTCATGGAGACTGTGTTCCCATCTCATCCAAGCAGTGAGAAGAGCAGCACATGGGCGGGGCACTATGTGCATGGGTGGGGGAGGAATTGAGTTTGGCTTGTTCAGATTGTGGGCTGCTCCATGTGGAAACTCCAACCCCATATCTGCCTGTGAAGTGCCATGGCACACTCCTAACCAATCCCTGGCTCATTGCCACTGCTTGTGCAGAGCCACAGAGGAATTTAAACCGGCTGCCACCTTTCCCTGGCACAATGGCTGTTAAATGGTTTCTCACTGGGGATGTGTTGGTCTGGGTCCCCAGGCCAGTGGCATTTCCTGCCATGGGCCTTACACTCTGTATTTATGGGCACGGCTTTCACCATGATACTGTGGTCCTTCTCTAACCTCTTTCTGGCTGAGGAGCTCAAAGCACTTTACAAACATTCCCCAAACCTCACACAGCCCCTCCCCACTTGCATGGTTGGATCAGTACCAGTATCCTCACTGTAGGTAAGAGGAAACCAAGGCAGAGGGAGCAGACACAGCTTGCCCAGGGTCAAGCCTAAGCCTCCTGACTTCCACATCTCAGCTTTAGCCACAAGCTCCTCCTTTGTTCCTAGCAGCTGCTATGCCTTTAATAGCCAGGTGCTGTGATACAGCAGGACTATAATGAGCCAAGGACACCCACAATGGGTAACACCAGCCACTGCTGGTGCAGCCAGTGGCTGCGGATCACCCATCAAACTGTCAGTGGGGCAGAACTTATCCAAGGGAATTGGCCTTGCCCCCTGTAGCAGGTAAGGGGATGCATTCTCAGGCTCTGGGCAGTAAAACTGAACGATCAACAGCAGCCTCCCAGGCCTTCTTAAGGGGGAATATTTGCCAGCAAGCCACCCTGCCCCAATAGTCACTGACAAGAGTGTGCAGCTTTAGCAGACCATGAGAAAAAACATAGCCTGAGGTATGGGGACTGTAGGGGTCAATGCAGCAAACAGGGCACCCCCAGCTCCTCTCCCAGGCAGTGTAAGGGGGGCAGGGCCCATGCAGAATCATCTACTAGTTGCACTGGAGCTTTCCCTAGTGCAGGATGGTTTGGGTTCATCCATAGCTCTGCGACAGAAGGTGTAAGGTGATGAGTCACTCCTGTGCTAGGCTTCAGCCAATCCACAAGCCAGGAACTGGTCTTGTGACTCCCAGACCAGGTATAAAAGCCTCACAGGTGGCCTAGCCACTCAGTCTGTCACTCCAGGGTTTGGAGCTCATTCTGACCAGTTGGTGGCAACAGACTCCCCAAGACTCAGCCAGCTCCAGCCTCATTCCAACCCCGCCCTGGGCTTCTGGCTCTGGCTCTGGCCAACACGCATTACTGCTCCAGCTCTGATCGCTAGGCATGACCATCACCCTCACAATTTCTGACAGAAGGGTTTGTACTCTGAATTTGCAACACCAGGTCACTGGTCTGCTCGGTCCACTCTTGCCTCCTGCTGAAATGAATCTGATCAGTGGTGATTTGCCTTCCTTTCATGCTGGGTCAGCCCACTCCTCCATTCAACAGGGTATCCCAGCTCTAGCTGTACTGGATCAGACCATCCAGCCACCTCACCTGCTAACCTCACCTTCTGCTCTACTAGGCAAGACCATAAATCCAGTTATATTCGTTGTCCTGGTTCTGGCAATGGTACATCTCGGACAAACAAGTTCCCGTTGTGCCTACCATTTTTGGTCAGGGTGTTTAATAGCCCTTGGCTGCATGAGGGAGCAGTGGGATTTTCTGGTCCTTTGTAGATCCAGCTGTGGTATCCAGCCCTCCTGCAGCAGAAAGTTCTCCAGGTCGATTGCACCCCATGTGAAGGAGAATCTCATTGTATTGGTTTAGGTGTCCTGCCCTTAGATTTCATTGAGTGACACCCCCCATCTTGTATCACAGCACAGGGCACAAAAGGAAGAGGGCAGGTCTGTTTAAACTGTGACCTTCACACAGCCTGACCCTGTCCAGCCACACTCAATGGCTGTTTTGCCATTGACTTCAGTGACAATCCCTTAGTCAGGGTCTTAGTCTGGGATAATTCAGTCAAGTCCCCTGAAAAGGCCTGACTCTGTGTGGTGCTGAGCACCCTCATCTCCTGCTAACTTCACTGGGAACTGAAGGAGCTCAGTAGTTAGCAGGATTAGTCTCTTACTTCTCCTTCCAGGCTAACTAATCCAAGTCATTCCTCAACTGCTGTGTCCTAAATCCCAGCTCCATTCCAAACCCCCATAACTAGTACTCAGCAAGGCCTGGTGCTTTGCCTTCAGGACAATCAGTGCTGGGCGTGGGGCTGGGTGCTAACAAGAGTCCTGGTTCTGCTCTTGCTGTGGGGTGACGCCAGGGCCATTCTCTGGCTTTTGCTGGAGCTATTGGCCGTGGTGGAAGGGAGAGAAGAATTCTGTTCAATCCTTCATTATGAACGTCAAAAAGAGCCCAGAATAAAGACATCCATTTGCAGGATGGTTCTCCCTCCCCTTGCTCCCCCAGTTTGGGGTGCATCGTCTGAGCCCTGCATATCCAATCTGCATCTGTGTAAAAATCAGTAATCGTCAGTGGAAAAATTGCCTGCAGCAGCAAAAAGGAGCTACTGATTAAAGCCATCCCGGCACAGAAACGCTTTTCAATTATTCCTTTCTTCCTCCCAAGCACTGATTACATTTTGCAACTTATTTTTCACTTTGTCACTGATTAATCACAGCGCTGCTTGCTTACCAGGAGAGGCGACCTATCAGATACTCTGCTATGGAGATGTGGGGGGAGCTTTGGCAGGACACTGCTGCAAGGAAGCTCGTGCCACCGGCGTCTTATTTTGGTGTGGATGCACACTGCTTGGCGGAAGTATAAAATCATAGCTGTGTAGGGCTGGAAGGGAGAGGTCATCTATTCAACCTGCTGTGGTGGGGCAGGACCAAAGAAACCTACACTGGCCCTGACAAGTGTTTGTCCAGCTTGTTCTTAAAAACCTCCAGTGATAGGGATTCCACAGCATCCCTTGGAAGCTTGTCCCAGAACTTAACTACTCTAATAGAGGTTTTCCTAATATCAAACCTAAATCTTCCTTGCTGCAGAAGCCCATTACTTCTTGTCCTACCTTCAATGGACATGGAGAACAATTGGTCACTGCTTGGCCTTTTTATAACAACCCCTTTAATTTTTAAAGATGATCAGGTCCCCCTTTGGTCTTCTTTTCTCAAGAATAAATATCCCCAGTTTTTAAACCTTTCTTCCTAGGGCAGGTTTTCTAAACCGTTTATCATTGCTGTTGCTCTCTTCCGGACTCTCTCCAATTTATCCACGTCTTTCCTTAAGTGTGACACCCAGAATTGGACACAATACTGCATGTGAAGCCTCACCAGTGCGGAATCGAGCAGGACAATTACCTCCCATGTCTTACATACGACACTCCTGTTAATACAGCCCGGAATGATATTCACCCTTTTTACAACTGCATTACACAGGGGATTCACAATCAATTTGTGATCCACTGTAATCCCCCGATCCTTCCCAGAGTACTGCTGCACAGCCTGTTATTCTCCATTTTGTAGCTGTGCATTTAATTTTTCCTTCCTAAGTGAAGCACTTTGCACTTGTCTTTATTGAATTTCATCTTGTTGATTTCAGACCAATTCTCTAATTTGTCCAGCTCATTTTTCATTCTCATCCTGACCTTCAGCGTGCTCACAACCCCTCCCCGTTTAGTGTCATCCACAAACTTTATAAGCATGTTCTTCACTGAGCAAGTCATTAATGAAGATATTGAGTCATACTGGACCCAGGAGTGACCCTGTGGGACCCCAGTAGATACATCCTTCCAGTCTGACAGTGAACCATTGAAAACTACTCTAAGATCTTTCAACCAGTTGTGCTCTCTCCTTACAGTAATTTCATCTAGACCACATTTCCCTCATTTGCTTATGAGAATGTCATGTGGGACTGTGTCAAAAGCATCACTAAAATCATGATCTAGCACATCTAATGCTTTCCCTCTGCCACTAGGCCAGCAACCCTGTCAAAGAAGGGAATTAGATTGGTTTGGTATGATTGTTCTTGACAAATCCATACTGGCTATTCCTTATAACCCTTTTATCCTCTAGGTGCTTAAAATTGATTGTTTCATGATCTGTTCCAGTATTTTTCCAGGTATTGAAGTTAGGCTGACTGATCTATAATTCCCAGTCCACATTGTGCACTCTTTTAAAGCTAGGTGCTACATTAGCCCTTCTCCTGTCCCCTGGGAGTTTTCAAAGGATTTTTGCTAACTGTTCTGAGATTGCTTCAGTTAGTCCCTTATGTACCATAAATGAATTTCATCAGGCCATGTAGACTTGAATACATCTTATCTAAATATTCTTTAACTGATTCGTTCCCTATTTTGGCTTGCATTCCTTCCTCCTTGTTGTTCATAACGGTTGTGTTGATTATCTGGTCACCATTAACCCTTTTAGTGAAGACTGAAGCAAAACAGGGCATTATACCTCTCAGCCTTCTTATCATCATTTATTAGCTCTCCTTAAAAGATCAGAAGACTTCACTTGCCTTCATCTTTCTCTTGCTCCTAATGTATTTAAAGAACCTCTTATTGTCTTTTATGTCCCTGGCTAAGTGTAACACATTTTGTGCCTTGGCCTGTCTGATTTTGTCCCTACATGCTCGTGCTATTCTTCTGTACTCCTTCTTAGCAACTTGTCCATGTTTCCACTTTTGTAGATTCCTTTTGGGTTGTCAGGTCATTAAAGAGCTCCCGATGGAGCCATACTGGTCTCCTACTATTCTTCTTCAAGTGATTGTTCATGTGCATTCCACAATAGGTGTGTTTGCTCACCACGTGCACCGGTGCTGGAAGTTTTTCCCCTAGCAGTACCCGTGGGGGAGCTCCCTAGAGTGGCGCTTCCATGGCTGTGCGCTGCCCCCACCCTCAGTTCCTTCTTGCCACCAGTGAAGGTGCTTCAGAACTGCTCTGCTCCAGCTTGGCTGTAGCTTATCCCCAGATTGCTTGTTTGTTCAGTATATGTGACCTCTAGTTAGTACTCAATTAGCTTTAGTTTAGTTTAGTGCGCTCGGGCCAGGGCATGGGGCATGCCCTGTGCTCTGGGTTTTAAGTTGTACGACACTTGTAGGCACCCGATGCCAGTAAGTGATCTGCACACGGGCTGTTTACACTGTTTGGGTGAAACCCAGCTCAGTGATAGCTGTAAGATTTGCAAGCCTCGGACCAAGAGAGAGAGAGACATTTGGCTCCAGGCCATCCTCATGGAGTCAGCATAGACCCCGACTCTGGCACGCCGTTCCGAATTGGCACCGGGCACGTCAATGACGGTGTGTGGCGACCCCCTGGTGCCATCGACTAGTTGGCACTGCTCCCCATCTGCGGGGCATGCCAAGAAGGCTAAGAAGAGGCCTTCTCCGCCGCAGTACCAGGGTAAATCTGGGGCAGAGACTAGGCCCGTGTTGAGCAGTCCTTGATCTCCACTGGTCTCTAGGCATCCAACTCGAGTCGAGCGGAATAGCCTGGCCCAGTCCAATCAGGCTTCCCTGGATGTCCAGATGCCCTCCATGCCCTGCAGGCGGCCCGGGACGACATGTCCATGCTGGTACCAGGAGCACCGCCAATGTTGGACCCACATTCCGGAGGCAAGCCGCCGCTGGGATCTCCGCAGTCACCCCCGACTTGGTACCGGTCTCGGTCAAGGGAATGTTCCTGATGCCATTCGCCGCTCAGCAACCATCCTGTGCATAGTCCACGTAGGTTGCCATAGACTCTCCCCAGGTTGTCTGCCTGGGTTCTGTCTGACCGGGACTCCAGGAACTGCTCCACCTTGAGGGAGTAAACACTGACGGGATGGATGCAAACGCCGCTGAAGGTCTTTGTCTTGGAGGACCTATCGCAGCTGGTCATGACAGGAATGTCAATGCCATTCCTGTTCGTCGTCTCGCTCCAGGACCCTGCCACAGCACTGCTCCCACAGCTCCAGGCGTCAATTGCCGGCAAGTCACTGTCGCGGATCCGCCTGTTAGAGCTGATTGCTGCACAGCTGTTACTGACGGTACTGGTCCTCCATGTCAAGGTTGCGGTCTCGGGGTCGGCACCACTCCTGCCGCCACCGCTCCCCCTGGTCCAAGGACAGCGGCAGGTCATATGTCAGCCCAGCCTCCTTCGTAGCTGTCCATCGATAGGTCAGGCCAGCCAGGCTGAACAGTCCGCTCCCCTGTTGCCACAGCAGGTGCAGTGACACCGGGCCCCGTGGCCAGCACAATGATACCAGTGGGCACCATGGCCCCTGATGCACCGTGCCCAGAGACCGACCAGCGGTGGATCCTCCTATGCTGGTGGACAGGCAAAGTACTGCACCTCATTTGGAAAGAAAATGTATTTGTCCTTGAGCTTCCAGTTACGAGTGGCAAGCCATCAGGCTCTCCTGGGCCGGTATGAGTTCAATCTGTGGGGCTCTCTGCCCAAGTTCAAGGACTCCCTCCAGGAGCATGACAGGAAGGAGTTCAAAGCTCTGGTGGAGGAAGGTAGAGCTGATGCCAGGGCAACCATGCAGGCAGCATCGGATGCGGTGGACACGGCCACGATCCATGGCCTCCGCAGCATCCATGAGAAGGGCGTCGTGGCTCCATCTGTCTGGGCTGTCTAGTGAGGCACAGACTCCTTGCAGGTGAGATCTTGTTTGACGGCAAGGCTCTGTTTGTGGAACAAATGGATATAAAACTGCATGGCCTGAAAAGCTCCTTACGATGCTTCAGACTCTGGGCCTCTGGGTTCCAGCTCTGGCTAAACCTAAATTTAAGCTGCAGCAGGCTCCAGCCCAGGCCACCCACTCTAAATATGAGCCCACTTACAAAAAGTCAGGGGACAATAAGAAATGCCTACAGAGGCAGTCCGATCTGCCTTCCAGCCTGGGTTCTCCAAGGGCAAACAGGCAGGGAAACAGTGGTTTTGACAAGACGCCGGGGGGCCCCCTGCCAGTTCTCATCAGGGATCAACCCACAATAAAGCTTCCTTTCTCCAACTGATTGTGTGCTTTTCTCCCGGAGCGGTCGTGGCTGACCTCAGAGCAATGGGTCCTCAATCCTGCCCAGCCACCCTCTGCCTCCATCCCTCTTGGGGGACCCCTCTCACGAGGCCCCACTCGAGCAAGAAGTGGGGCAGCTCCTTGGTCTAGGAGCAGTGGAACTGGTGCCTGTGGAGTTCAAACAAGAGGGGTACTTCTCCCGCCAAAGAGGGGCTGAGGCCCATCCTGGACCTGCGAGGCCTGAACCAGCACATGGTGAAGCTCAAGTTCCACATGGTCTCTCTGGCCTCCATCATTCCCTCTCTGGATCCCAGGGACTGGTACGCTGCCCTCAACCTGCAGGACGCGTACTTCCACATCCATATATTCGAGGGGCACAGACGCTACCTCCGTTTCATGGTTGGGCAGGAGCACTACCAATTTATAGTCCTTCTGTTTGGCCTGTCCACTGCCCCCAGGGTATTTACAAAATGTATGTCAGTATTAGCAGCCTACCTCAGGCACCAGAGGGGTCCAGATCTTCCCATATCTGGATGACTGGCTGGTCAAGGGCAGCTCCCGGGTGCAGGTGTGGGATCACGTGGTGCTCTTTCTGTGCGCCACTCTGGACCTGTTGGTGAACAACTCCAAGTCCACGTTAGTCCCAGTATAGTGCATAGAGTTTATCAGGGCAGTCCTGGATGCAACATTGGCTAAAGCCTCCCTCCCACTGGACAGGTTCGAGACCCTGAAAGGGCTTATCGACAGGGTCACAAGGTTTCCAGTGACAACAACCAGAGCACCTCCAGCTCTTGGGTCACATGTCGGCATGCATGTATCTGGTCTGCCACGCCAGACTCAGGATGAGGACCCTCCAACTCTGGTTGGCCTCAGTGTTTTCCCAGGCCAGGGACAGGATGGACAAGGTCCTCACTGTGCCCCAACCGGTGATTGCCTCCCTATCATGGTGATCCTCCTCCTGGGAACATGCTCCATGGGGTCCTGTTCAGAGACAGGGCCCTGTCGCTGGAGCTGGTGTCCAGTGCATTGGACCTAGAGTGGGGAGCCCATGTGGGGAATGTTCAGACCCAAGGTCTGTGGTCTGCGCAGGACCTGGCCCTCTACGTAAACGTCAAGGAGCTCAGGGCGGTGCAACTTGTGTGCATGGCCTTCTGCTCGCACCTGGAGGCCCAGGTGGTCAGGGTTCTCAGGGACAACACGGCCTCGATGTTTTATATCAACAGGCAAGGCAAGGCCCCATCCTCTGCCCTCTGCCAGGAAGCCCTCAGGCTGTGGGACTTCTGTATAGCCCGCAACATTTGCCTACAGGCCTACCACCTATCGGGCGCCTGGAACTCGTGGGCGGATCACATGAGCAGGGACTTCTCCTCTGAACATGAGTGGTCTCTTCACCCAGAGATGGTGTACAGACTTTTCCCAGAGTGAGAAACTCCCCTGGTGGATCTGTTCGCGACTCGGCAGAACTGTCGCTATCCCTGATTCTGCTCCGGGGATGGGGGAGGGGGACTGGGACAGGGTGCTATCTCCGATGTCTTCCTCCTGTCCTGATTGGGCAGGTTTCTCTATGCCTTTCCCCCATTTCCACTGATAGTCAAGGTCCTGGAAAAGATAAAGATGGACAGGGCCCGGATCCTACTGTTTGCCCCGGCATGACCTAGGCAGCACTGGTACAGAACCGTCACTGGCCTGGCAGTCACCCTGCGGTGCCGTTGCCGTCCTGCCCAGACCTGCTGTCCCAGGACCAGGGCTGTCTCCTTCACCCCAACCTATCAGCACTCCACCCAGGGCCGGCACTTTCATTTAGGTGGCCTAGGCAATTGCCTAGGATGCCAGGATTATTGGTGGGTGGCGTTTTGCCGGAGGAGGCGGCAGGCGGCTCCGGTGGAGCTGCCGCAATCGTGGCTGCGGACGGTTGGCTACTCCCATGGCTCCGATGAAGCTGCCGCAGTTGTGTCTGCGGATGGTTGGCTGTTCGAGTGGCTCTGGTGGACCTCCCGCAACCACGACTGCGGCAGCTCCACCGGAGCCGCGGGACCAGCGCACGGGGCGGCGAAATTGCCGTGTGCCTAGGGTGCTAAACTCCCTAGCACCGGTCCTGGCTTCACCTCGTGGTGTGGTTGCTCAATGGTTAGGCCGAGAGGAGAGGACGTGCTTGGAGGGGGTTCAGCGTGTCCTCTTGGAAAGCAGGCGACCCTCCATGTGCCAAGCCTACGTGGCAGAGCGGTCTTGGTTCTCCCAATGGGCGGATGAGCAGGGCGTTTTCTCCCTGGCTGCCCTGATCCAGCTCATTTTGGACAACCTCCTTCACCCTCGGCTATCAAGCTGCACTTGGCAGCCATATCAGCCTTCCACTCGCCAGTGCAGGCACACACGGTATTCTCCCATGCTATGACTGGGCGATTCCTTAAGAGATTGGATCGTCTCTTCCCATATGTCAGGCCCCCAGTCCCGCAGTGGGACCTGAACCTGGTGCTGGCCTGCCTCACGGGCCCCCTGTTTGAGCCGCTACCTACGTGCTCCTGGTCGCACCTCTCATGGAAGGTAGCCTTCCTGGTGGTGATCACATCAGCTAGACGGGTCTCGGAACTGAGGGCCCTGACCTCTGAACCCCTGTACACGATGTTCCATAAGGATAAGGTCCAGCTCCAACCACATCCTTCGTTCCTCCCCAAGGTGGTCTCCACCTACCACATGGTTCAGGACATTTTCCTGAGGGTGCTCTGCCCCAAGCCCCATGTGTCCAGCGAGGAGCGCCGCCTCCACACCCTGGATGTGTGACAGGCTCTGGCTTTCTATCTAGAGCAGATGAAACCATTCAGGAAGTCCTCTCGGATGTTCATTGCCTCGGCCGAATGCATGAGAGGTCGGCCAATCTCCATTCAGCGGCTCTCCAACTCGATCACATCATGTATCCATACCTGTTCTGACCTGGCAGGAGTCCCCCCCTGCCGCCGATTGTGAGGGCACACTAGACCAGGGGGCAAGCTTCATCCGCTGCTTTTTTGGTCCATGTCCCCATTCAGGGCATTTGTAGGGCTGCCACATGGTCTTTGGTTCACACGTTCACCTCGCATTACGCGATCGTCTCCCAAACCAAGGAGGACGCTGGGTTCGGCAAGGCTGTACTCCGTCCTGAGTGTCTATGAACTCCTACTCACCCCCAACAGATATAGCTTGGAATCACCTACTGTGGAATGCACATGAGCAGTCACTTGAAGAAGAAAAGACAGTTACGTAACTAGTGTGCTTCAAGATGTGTTGCTCAGGTGTATTCCACGTCCTACCCTCCTTTCCCTCTGTCGGAGTTGTCTGGCAAGAAGGAACTGAGGGTAGGGGGAGCGCGCAGTGCCTCTTATACCACGCCATGGAGGCGCCACTCCAGGAGTCTCTAGGGACATTCCTCTATGGGTACTGCTAGGGGAAAAACTTCCGACACCGGTGCATGTGGTAAGCATGCACACCTACTAAAGGGCAGAGTTTAAACAGTTCTGCCCCTTCCTTTTACATACTTTACATCAGGATAGTTTGCTGGTGTGCATTCAAGGCCTTGTCTACACCACAGAATTTTGTCAGCAAAAGCTTTGTTGACAATCAAAAAGAGCTATAAGAAAATTAATATTGCATGTTCACACTACGCTCCCTCTGTCAGCAGAGGGCATCCACACTTGGGGCACTAGCATCGACAGTGAGAGCAGTGTAGGTAGCTATCTCACAGTTCAGCTCACCACCTTCTGCTGCTAGATCTTGTGGGAAGGTGGAAGTGGAGTGCAGTGCATCATGGGTCCAGGCTCAATGTCCCACAATACATTGCTTTCTGTCCCAGCATTCCATGGGCTTCTCTCTTCGGTTTGCAGTATCTTTTCAACGGCCCTTGTTTGCTGTTCGCCCTGCCATCTCTTTGTGAAAGAATGGATCCTGCACTGCTCTCCAATGTCCTGCTAATTGTCATTAACACATCGTGGATCGCAGTGCAGTTAATCGTGAATTTCCTAACTCAACAGGATTCACAGTTGCCTGATGTGCTGTCTGACATGGATAGAACAACATTCAATTACTTTTGGAATTCACAGAACAGATGCACACAGTGGACCATCACTTTTGGGCTCATGAAACAGGCACTGAGTTGTGGGATTGCATTGTCACGCAGGTGTGGGATGACAAGCAGTGGCTACAGAATTTTTGGATAATGAAAGCTGCCTTCCTGCAACTGTGAGCAGAGCTCACCCCTGCACTGCAGCGCAAGGACACCAAATGAGAGCTGTCCTCTCAGTAGAGAAGTGCCTGGTGATCGCAGTGTGGAAGCTGGCGACTCCAGACTGCTACCAATTGGTCGCGAATCACTTTGGAGTCAAAAAGTCGACCACTGGAGTTGCGTTAATGCAAGTGTGCAGGGCCATTAATCGCATCCTTCTAGGAAGGACTGTGACTTTTAACAATGTGAGTGAAATAATGGATGGCTTTGCAGAAATGGGATTTCCTAACTGTGGTGGCATGCGTATTCTGATTTTGGCACCGGACCACCTTGCAACAGAATACATCAATAGGAAAGGGATACTTCTCCATGGTGTCGCAGGCGCTTGTGGATCACTGTGGGCGTTTCACTGATATCAACATGGGGTGGTCCGGCAAGGTGCATGATGCATGTATCTTCAGGAACACTGGCCTGTACCAAAAGTTGCAAGTGGGGATGTTGATATACCCATACCAGGGGGTAGCCGTGTTAGTCTGTATCCATGAAAACAACAAGGAGTCGGGTGGCACCTTAAAATGCTGAAGAAGTGGGTTTTTTACCCACGAAAGCTTATGCCCAAATAAATCTGTTAGTCTTTAAGGTGCCACCCGACTCCTTGTTGATATGCCCATAGTAATCCTGGGAGACCCAGCATACTCCTTAATGTCATGGCTCATGAAACCTTACACAAGAAACCTGGATAACAGTAATGAGTGGTTCAACAGTAGTTCGAGTAGGGGCAGGATGACCATGGAATGTACATTTGGCAGATGAAAGGCGCACTGGCAATGCCTTTAGGGCAGGTTAGACCTCAATGAGGATAATAATCCCATGGTCATAGCTGCGTGTTGTATGTTGCACAGTATTTGTAAAGGTAAGGGTGAAAAGTTTGCTTAGGGGTGGACTGCTTACGCAGAATGCTTGGCTGCTGATTTTGAGCAGCCAGAAACCAGGGCTATTAGAGGGGCAATTTGAACCAGGGAGGCTTTGAGGCAACACTTTGAAAATGAAAACCAGTAATGTATATTACTATGCTCAGAACTGGAATGCTTAATGGAATTGAATTTTGCTTGGAAGTACTTGTGATTTTTGTGGCTGAGGAGTCCAGTAAGCAAATGAATAAACTGCTTGTGTATGTATTGCTGCCACCTGTTATCACAATTAATAGGACACACACACACGCACACACACATACACACTTAGTAGAAAAGGAGGTACCAGTGAAGGGCTGATATTCAGAGCTGTGCATAAGTCCAGCTATCATTTCAAAAGGTGTCCATGGGCATGGAGTGAATGGAAAAGCGAGAAGTCCCAAAAAGCGGAAAGGAATGCACGAGTGGAGTTTCGGGACAGCATGGGAAAGAGTTCTGAGTATGCTGAAGGGGAGGGTGGACACGCATCCGCTCAGTCTGGAGCATTATGAGGGACTTCAGCATCTCAGTTTGCTCCTCCATAACTTTAATAATCCTCTCAGTAGCATCCTGAATGAAGGCCTCATTTTCTTTTCTGTCCTGCCTTTCGATTTCCCTCCACTCCATGCGTTCCCTCTTTTCTGCATCTGAGTATTGCAGCAGCTCCTGGAACATGTCCTCCTTGCTCCATCTTGGGCACTTTCTTCTCTGGCAGAGGTGCTCCACTGGTGTGTCGGGGATGCCTCTGAAGGCCACATCTGCAGAAGCACAAGGAACAATACACAGAAGCATGATTGTTAAGTACACACACAGCATTGAAACAGTATAGTAAAATACACCTCTAATAACATACCAGTCACTTTCTCACTGACCTTTGACTAGCACACATGTCGTCAAACACCCTGAGCATGGTGAATTTATGCCGGGGTGAGGGGCATTGTACATAGAGAGAAAAGCAATATGAAAGGGTCATAGTGCAGTCAACTAATGACAATATTCTAAAATTTCCCACCCTTTTCCACAGGCAGGGATCACTGTAGCAGATAGGTCACTCCTGAGAGTAAGCAAGGAAGCAAGGGTGCATTTACTGCACTCTTGCAGCTTCTGACCCAGTCCCTATGCTGCTCACCTGTGTGCCGCTTTGGTCCTTGCGCAAGTGATTGCAGAATGGCACAGGAAAGTGTCCCTCAATGGGAGAAGGAACAAAGCAGCTCTGCCAAGGAACCTTTGGCAGAGGATTGGCGAGTATCTCCAGGAAAGTTTCCTAGAGATCTCTCTGGAGGATTCCCATGAAACCTTGGTGTGCATCAACACCCTGTTCCATCGCACTGCTTAGCTGCCCAGGGGAATGTCCAGCACACAGAAACACAGCCAGCCTTGTATATTTCTATGCCCTCAACCCACCTCTGCACTTCACAAAGCAAAACTACTTTCCAGAGGTCTTCTCTCTTGCTTCTTGCTCACCAGAGTGCAACTTCTGAGACTGGCTAGCAGGGGCGGCTCCAGGCCCCAGCACGCCAAATGCATGCTTGGGGCGGCAAGCCGCGGGGGTCACTCTGCCGGTGTCGCGAGGGCGGCAGGCAGGCTACCTTCTGCGGCTTGCTGGACTTTGATGGACCTCCCGCAGGCATGCCCGCGGAGGGTCCGCTGGTTCCGGGAGGTCCGCTGAAGCCGCGGGACCAGCAAACCACCAGAGGCAGTCTGCCTGTCATGCTTGGGGTGGCAAAATCCCTAGAGCCGCCCCTGCTGACTAGATACTTCTGGAATGGAGAACAACTCCTGACTGGATGCTCCACTGGATGACCCTGCCGTGGGCTCCACATCATTGTCTATCTCCACCTCTTCATCAATGACTTAGTCCTCTGAGGTAGGTCAACTTTCTGCCAGCTCCAGCCTCACCCAGGTATCCACAGGGCTCTTGGCAATGAAGATGGGAGTTCAACTTCTTACAGAAATGGCATATCTTTGGCACAACCAGACCTGTCACAACCAGACTGATGTTTTGCCTCCCTTGCTTTCTGCCTCAGCTCCTTGATCTTTGCTCTGCTCTGCGCCATGTCCCAATCATAGCCCTTTTCGCACAAGTTGCACGAAATCTGCCCATGGATATTGAATTTCCCACAGCTGGAGTGCAGCTGGGACCAAGCAGGACAGCCTTTGCTGCATGGAGCTGCCATGGTCAGCTGGGAAGATGTGATGTGAGCTCTCCACGCTGAGCAAACAGGACGTGGAATTTCAAACATTCCTGGGCCTTTAAAGGGGGAAGGGTGGATGGTTGTTTACCTGGCTACCGGGCAGTGGAGTTGGAATTGCTGACCAGAGTGGTCAGGATGGGCATTGTGGGACACCTCCTGGAGGCCAATTAACATGATAAAATCAAGCGTGGTGTCTACACTGGCACTTTGTCAACAAACCTTTTGTGCAAAAAGCCCTGTGACTCTCGCTGAGATAATTTTTATTTTGTCACCAAAAGTGGCATTGCAGTGTAGACAAGGCTGAATATTGTCTCCGGGAGAAACTGCTGGCTCTCCTGAACTCTTTTCTTCCCATGGAACCTAACTTACCAGTTCTCTGAGTCTGTTGAAGTCTGCTTCTTTCTAGTCCATTGTCCTTATTCTGCTACTGTCACTCGTTCTTTTCCTTAGGATCCATGAAATCGATCATTTCACCATCACTATCACTCAACCTTCAAATTTACAACCAGTTCCTCCCTCTTAGTCATAATCAAGCCTAAAATGGCGTCTCCTGGCCACTGCCTCTACTCTCTGAAACAAACAGCTGTCCCCAGTACGTGCCAAGAACTTAATGGAAATTTTGTGTTTTGCCATATTTCTTTTCCAACAGAAGTCTGGGTAGTTAAAGTCCCCCCTCACTACCAGGTCTTGTCTTTTGGATATTTCTGTTATTTAGTCTCGAAATACTGCATCTACCTTCTCTTCCTGATTTGGTGGTCTAGAGTAGACCCCCTACTATGCTGTCATCTCTGTTATTTCCCTTTTTATCTTTATCCAGTGTGGCAAACCCAGGACAAATAGCTACCAAAGGAGGGATAGTAATTAGTCCCAGAGGGGCTAAAAGGCCTCTTCCTATTCATTGAGGGGAGATAGCCATGGAGGAATAAGGTTCAGCTGGAACAGGGTTGCCAGGGAACTAATTAGATTCAGCTGGCCCAAATTGCTGGACATCTTTTTAAACCATCCCTGGCAGGGAAGCAGGGGGGGAGTGAGAGAAGAGAGAAGCTGCTAGTCAAGGCCGGCTTTAGGCCGCTTCGACCGATTCCGGGGAATCGGGCCCTGTGCCTAAGAGGGCCCCGCGCCTTAGGCAGCTTTTTAATTTTTTTTTTTTATGCTTACCCCGGTCCCCGGCTGCAGTCTGCTCCGGGGTCTTCCATGGTCCCACTCCTTTGAGCGAAGC